>NC_056728.1:1106389685-1106639685 GCF_019279795.1 Protopterus annectens | reverse complement strand
ACATCAAACCTTGCAAATAGATTTCATGCCATCATTAACTGTAGATGATCAAACAGACTTCATTCTAGGATAATGTCAACAGACTCTTATCTTTAATAGCCTATGCAAATAAGAAAAAGAAAGAACTATCAATTATCAGCTTAGATCTGGATAAAGCATTTGACTCTATAACCTGGCCGTACCTGTTTAAAGTGTTTGAAATTTATAATTTATCCCCTGACTTTATAAAATTATTAAACAGATTATATGAGAACTTGACATCATACATTAAAATTGGAGCCCTCTTATCAAGACCACTCAAAATACTAAAAGGTACCAAACAAGGGTGCACATTGTCGCCTCTGTTGTTTGCATTATCTGTGGAACCAAGAACCAATATTAATATAAGTAGTTTCTCAATCAATTCAAATTATAGTACCAAAATACAGCTTTTTGCAGATGACATATTGTTGTTGTTGTTGTTTGTCTTTCGGCTTTTCCCGGTTAGGGGTCGCCACAGTGGAACTCCAGTCCGCTAATGATTGGCAGTAGATTTTCATGAAAGCCGAGGTGCCAGCTCGACGTCCAACCTTCAATGAAGGCATGCCCATTTACGCATGTCTTTCGAATGCCACAAAACCACAGGGAGGACATGCAGACTCCACACAGAAGGCACTTAACTATCAGAAATATAGACTCTTCAATAAATTATATTACAAAATCCTTACAAGATTTTGAAGACATTTCAGGTTTAAGTTTTAATAACAACAAAACTGAAACCATATTATTGAATACAAAAATGAGTACTATTTTGGAAACACGTGATAATATTAACTGGAAAAATGATACATTTAAATATTTAGGGGTACATATAAAAATAAATTGGAAAGATACTATACAAACAAACTACAAAAACTTAATAACTATGGGCAAAGGATATTTAAATAAATGGAACAAAATGTTCTTTACCATGGAAGAATGATTGCCATTGATACAAATTCTATTCTTATTTCAAACCTTAACTGTCTCCCCTTCTACAAAACTAATTACGCAGCTTAACTCATTATTAGTTAAATTTCTGTTGTTCCCACAAAAGCCAGGAATTGGATATACATGGCACTACAGAAAATGGGAATAAGGTAGAATAGCTTTCCCAAATCTGGAACTTTATGCAGAATAAGTTATCTTTAATATGATGAGTCAATGGCTAAATCATAAATAGACATCTAATTGAAAAAGTTTGCATAAAGCCATTTTGCTTTTTAGTAACAACGAAGCATTAAATAATACCTTTACAGAAACTAATACAATTTTCTTAGTTGTAAAATATATAGCTTATAGCAAAAATAAAAAGGAGCAATTTCCTTCCAATGTTAACTACATACTAAATAATTTTAAGAAGACAATGAACACAGATATATATATATATATATATATATATATATAGTAAGAAATCATATTTCTAATGTTTCTAATAGCATTTACAAAGAAATATCTAGACTCATTCAACATGAAGAAATTGAGATGAAGGAAAATGGATTAACATACTGGCATCAGTTCATTAGTATTAATAACATACATGAAGCAAACATCCTTATAGCTAGATATAATAAAAATCAAAATAACTGGCTAAACATACACACTTTCAGAAAATACGTAGTTAATTAATTCAAAGCAAGTCAAATGACTAACACTATTTCTCTGCCAAAGATTATATCTCTCTTTTGTGAAATAAACTCACCGAGTAATAATGAAGGGTTTTCACTATCAAAAATATATAAAACCCTAAGACAGGATTTACAGATACCCGAAGATTCTCTATGGAACTACGTAGAAAAAAAAAATAAATCCAGTTTTTTCAGAAAATGAGAAAACATTAATGCTGTTTGCAATGCAACATCATCTCCATTTTGGAAAATTTTCACATGGAAATTTACTCATAGGGGTTTTTTAACTCCGTACAAAATAGCATTGATATCAAGAAATAGTGACAACAGATGTTGGAGATGTGGAGACTGAGCACATATGTTTCTTGAATGTAAAATTGTCACACCATTTTGGCACTAGTTTAAGAACTTCATAAAAGCACTGTGGTCAGACAAATGTGAAATATCAGATTCACTGATATTATTTAACGCACCAGTACCATTACTCATTCCAAAGACGCAAGTGCATCTTCTCTGGTCTCTTCTTGCAATTGCAAGAAAAATTATCACATCAAACTGGAAAAGTAAAAAAAACCCTTCTCATTTATAGACTTTATGTCTCTGGTCAGAATTGTATGTAACAGAGAACTATTAACTATAGCTTCAAGGATTTCAAAAGTGACACAAACAACTATCTTCATTAAAACTCAAAAATTATTAGACAAAATGTAATTAAAATAATGAAAGTATATGTGCTATGGACATTGTATATAATTTTATGTTAAAATGTTTAAATTCTGTAAAAATGTTCTTGTATTTTTGTGAAAATCAATAAAAAATCTTTTCAAATAAAAAAAACCTTTTGCATACTCTTCAGCATTATTTAACATATTCTGAATATAATGCACATAATCACTTTCATATATATTTACCAACCCACTGCTCTTGTCTGCTCACATGAACCTTAAATAATTTCTGTTAGCTAATGTTTAACAAAGCAGATCTTTCCTTTTTGCTTAAATTGTAGTATCCAGTAGTGGGTTTATTGTTATACACAGACTGAATGTTCTATTTACACATTTTATAAAAGGTAAAAATCGTAGTAGGGAAAATAGGATTAAAACGACCATTATGTTTAAAAGGCATACTAGTATGTGCATCAGTCCCTTCAAAAATATATGCCAAACAGCTTTTTACTAAACAATTTTACATCGATTAAAGTCTGACTTACTTCAGCCCTTTTCGAAGGCACACGTTAAACCATTATTTAAAATAATTACCTGGTCAGTGTTAAAACTTTCTGTAGTAAAATTATAAATACTGTCTGTTAATTTGGTATAATATCCACAAAAATCTTCAGGAACTGGCATATTCAATGGTTTCTAATTTCCAATATATGATAGGCCCCCACAAAAACACAGTAAAGGCACTACTTTGAACAGCCACATACACAACTCATATTCTGAGGTGCATACCTATTTCATTACCTCTCAGAGGTGCTCAGAATTGTTTAGCACCACTAGTAAGTACACATTGCCACCCACTGGTTCCATTGTCATCCAAACCTGCAACACTATTCTGACCACAAATGTATGTGCGATCACGTAATAACCATAAGAACTCTGGTACTAACTGCTGTAACATGCACTCCCGCACTGATCCCTGATGCTTCATTTTCCTTCAAGCTAAAATGAACCTTAACAATTATGCTACTGGTACAGGCCATATCATTTCCCTCCTCTTGCTGGCCCTAATTCTGAAAAAATTGTACAATGCAGTTTCTATACAGTGCCATTGTTTTTGGATGTGGTGCTCTTTCTCTATAGTGCCCCATATCAATTTTCCATCATGTTCTGCACTTATTCTGAAATCCTGTATGTCCTTCCTTCCTTCTTTCCTTCTGCCACTGGTACTAGTCTCCCAAATCTGTCCCTATGAAAACGAGATAGTAAATCAATGGCATTATCCATGCCTCATATATTCTGTGCTATAATGGTAATATTGTGATACATGCAGCTCAGTACAAACTTGCTCAACAGTTACCCCAATGCTGTTCAGGTGATTGTACAGCAAACTTCCTACTCCCATATTGTCTTCCCTAAACAAAAATGTGCTTGTTTAGTGGCTCAGTCATCCAGGTGTGCACTGCCACTACTATTTTAAGAATTACAGCTTTACAGAGGATGCCATTCTGTGCCTCCTTTCCTTTCCCATTCAAATAACCACCAAACCTGATGCCTCTTGTTGCATGCTTACACAGCTGGAACTCCAAAGTAAATGTCCCCTGCTGCTATAACAGTATTCCACTGATCCCTTTCAAGAACTTCTTCTAAAACCCACTGCCGCCCTTGTGGCATAAAGGGATAAAGCCTTGACTATGGTTCAGGAGACCCAAGTTCAATTAGCGGCTTAGGTAGGTGACTGACGGAGCAGTAGAAGGGCATGGGTGTTGCAATCCCAGGGTGAGTGGATGTACCCATGGACATCTACCATAACTATTCTTTTTGGCTGTGGAAGACACATTGATAGGTGTGCCTAAAAAGGGTATAGAATAGAGACTTGGCTGAGCTGCAGTAGAGGTGCGGTGAAACACCACACATCTCCATTGCACAGCCACACCCAGGCTTAACCATCATTTCCACAAGAGTTGGTTGGGGGGGGGGCAAGTAGATCAAAAATGAAAAGAACCCTCACACTTAACAGATGCACAGATGTGACATGCCCCAGTTTGCTTTGTTCTGCTACCAACCTCAGCAAAACTGGATTAAGTCTGGGGGAGCAGGTGAAGCAGCTAGTAGACCCAGCATAGACAGGTACCAGACTGCTGTGCTGGTACAATGAAGGGCAGTGTTGGTGGGAAGTAAAAATCTCTTACCAAAACCCCAAATCTGCATTAATTTCTGCTGTTACCCTAACCTTATTGTGCAGCTTCATAATACCCTGGCACTTTGCTTTTAACTTCAGCAGGAATAACCTGCATGCAAAGTTCATCAAATCTGTCATGATCTGAAGTTCTTTTAAAGTTACCTACTTTGCTGCTTGGCAACCTGAACCACCACTAAACATTTCTCTACTTTATCCTTCTGCTGTAGCCAACCAAACCAGTCCTTCTTCTGTGTAAATCTCAGTGACTAGGAAGAACAAACTAGTGATTGGTCTCTGCCTTCTCTTCAGCAATGGGTACCCCAAATTATTTAGTAATACTCCTAAATTCTTGCAACCCAGACTCACACACTCTCAGGGCCAAAGGCCAAATGAACAAGAAAGCAAGCAGATAACAGGTAACATTTTCCCTTGTGCACCACATTGCACAGCCTACTCCAAAAATGGGCTAAACCTTTTGAAGACTACACACACAGTTGCACAAACCATGGCCAAACAGCAATCCACATAATATGCTCTATCCACTTTAAAACCCAATAGCTCCTGATCCTCTAGCCACATGAATAATAATCAGAATGCGCTTTCAATAATGGAGCTAGTTCAGATTTTCGCATTTTTAAAATGTCAAATATGGTCAAGACCATATGATTAACATTTTAAAAAGTCAGAAAATGAGAAAACAAGACAAATAATATTTTTGCAGGGGGGGGGTGGCTTGCCTCTCTGCATCCCCCATGCCCCCTATAATTTTATATACCAACTCCAAGATCACAGTACAGTGGGGAAAATGGCACATTGCCAAATCTCCATTGTACCATGATATCAGTACAAACAGTTCAGCTTTTCTAAAATGTCAATCATATGGTCTTGACCATATGAATCTTGACATTTTAAAAATCTGACAATCTGAACTAAATCCTTTGATATTCACCTTTGTTGTAAGTGCCCATTTACCTTCTGCAATTACCATGCTTATGTCTTCTGTCCAAAAAAAAAAAATTAGGCTACAGAAGTGATCCTTAAGACATCATTGACCAATTCCCTTCTGGAAAGTAAAGGTGGTGAATAAGTTTCAATTCTCCTGCTGGCATACTGGGCACCAAGCTCAAAAGATATAACTTCAGATTTTTGTATGGGAGAGTATTTAAGGGCTCTTTATCCTTCCCATACCTACCCCCTTGAATACTTTTCCCATCAGAGCCTTTGGCCTTTCCCTTTCTAATTTCATGTTGTCTGCTTTGAACTTTACTTGTCACCCCCTAAGAGAAATACTAGACCCTTTAGTAAAAACCTGTTCCATCAACCTTCATGCTTCATCTTAATACTCTTATAGCCACAACCACACTTTGTATTTGAACTGGGATACAGAGTGATCCTGGGTGGCACAGTCGTATAGCATTATTGCCTCACAGCAAGAGGTTCTCCAGTTCGATTCTCACCTGGGGTGCCTTCTGTACAGAGTCTGCATGTCCTCCCTACTTTCGCATGGTATTCCCTCAGGAACTCCGGTTTCCTCCCACACTCCAAAGACATACAGTAGGTGGACTGGACACTCTAAACTGCCCTTGGTGTGTGTGTGTGTGTGTGTGTGTGTGTGTGTGTGTGTGTGTGTGTGTGTGTGTGTGTGTGTGTGTGCGCAAATGTGTGTGATGCACCCTCTGAGGAGGGGCTAGCAACCTGAGTCCATAAAACCCATAACTATAGAAACAATGAGTGCTGAAAGGAGCTTGTTGCCCGATGTACCACATGGTGCATAAATAGGGAAGAGAGAGAGAAAAGAGAGTGATCCCAAACTTAGCCTAGTTCCCTTTCCCCAGTCTGCTACAGTTACTGGTTTGTTTTTCCTTTTTCTCTACACACCAAGCATTCATAGTGATACCTGCACTGTGTGACAGAACTTGGCCTTGCTGAACCTGAAGCAGCATAAAGACTCTTCCCCATTTACACTCCTGCCTGTCCCCCTGTCAGCCTATGCCACCTAAATGCTATTTGACATATGGCAAACTTACAGTTAGCGTGCTGTACATCTCCATAATCTATGTGCCACTTTGTCCCATGCTGGTTCGGGCAGTCTAAGCTTGCAGCACCTAAATCACTTGTCACATTCAAGCCACTAACCACCCAGCTGGCTGGCCTGCAGTTTCAAGGCTCAGTACTGGTATGTCCATAACCTGTTGCCTTGGGAACATTGTGCTCTGTCACTACCCCTGCATAAGTTACGAAGCCCAATAAATTATTCTCACAAACGTCTACTTAGCTGCTGTTGTCTTAGTTCCAGGTCCTTGTCTTCACTCCTCTTTTCCCTTTCTTCTTCTTCCTCCTCTTTAAGTCTATTCACCAAGGAAAACAGGTCCTTGAACTTTCCCCCTAGCCATCTGTTGTTTTACCTTCTCCAAGACGTGCAGGTGCCCACTGGCTCCGGTATTAAAATACTTGAAAGATGAAATACTTTTATGGCTTTCTCTTCTGTTCTGTTACTGCAGCCTCTGCTAAATTCCATTGAGTTCATCCAATTTCTTTTTAATCCCTTTTGACACTTTTCTTTTATGCCTACTTAGCGCTTTGCTCCCTTCTGTCCTCTCTTCTGCTTGTGTTGTCACAGTGCCTGTTCTACTGTCCTTCAAGCTTTCATTTCTCCCTTACTACCACTGTGGACTTATCCAGACTCCTCCTGCCTTTGATGCCTCCTGTTGCAACATTCTCTTTCTACTGCCACTACCACTGTTCCCACCCTGTGTACTCTTCCATTCCATAATTTATTCTACAACCACAAAATTGTTTGATAACTCATCTGCCTAATACGAGCTTGGCCTACACTGTTGCAGATGTTGATGACCCTCTGCTTCTTTCAGCTTATGCTATTGTTATCTCATTAGCAAGTAAATTGTCTCTAGCTAGTCCCTGCCCCTCTCATTGAGTAGTTCTTGTAGCCTGAACTCAAACTCTTTCATGTTCCTTTGAAACTTACTGGAGTACATTGCAAAAGCATAATATTAACCACCTTGCCCTCCATCTGATATGCATAGGAACCTAGCTCGTAAAACTCCATTTAGTGAATGAGCAGAGCCTGGACTGATCCATGGGCCTTGCAGCTGTCGGACAGAGATTTTACTACCAAGCCAAACAATCTTAGGCATCCTCTTCCACAAAGAATCTGACACAACCAGGCCACTAATATCCTATCCTTTGCAATCCCTGTAGACATACACTACCATTTTCTTTCTGCCATGGTTAGAAGTATTCCCAGATTGAGGCAGAGGCACACAAGACTGTAAACCTGTGACCACAAAGCACAGGATGGCAGGGTGACCACAAAGCACAATACAACTCAGTAATTCATCACAGCTTAAGCAACAATCCTTCAAAAACAAAAACTGCATTAATAACCTCTTAATAAGGTCTCCAGTGTCCCTTTAATTCTTCAGGATCCCTGCTACCTCTCACTGTGCTTCACTCCAGAAGTGTAGCAAGGGTGGGGATAAAGGAGGCAGTTGCCCTTGGTGCAAGATTTTATGGGGCACAATCCTGAAATGCAGCTCATGCATTCTTCTTTCTTCAATCAGAGACCAGCCCTATGAGGTAGATGGGTCAGCTATGGCTCTGCTTACTCTCGTGACACATACTCCCCCACCCTCTTTTTTACTATAATGAATAATGAATAAGTACCACCATGCCTCACAAATGGTGAGTTACGTTTCTGGCTTTTCTTACTGTAGCTAAGTGACTGTGTACAGCAAACATACAAAATGAATTGAAAAGAGGACAGAGAAGGCATATGCAACTTAACTTCCATTTAGCTATGACAATGCCTGTACTCAAACCCAGTTATCCCCCACGGCTCCTCCATAACTTCTCCTGACATAATTTAACATGTCAGCAGCTCCCTTACTTCGGAGGAACAGACTTCCCACATGAACAGAAGATGAAAAACTGCAAACATTCTACAGTGCCACCACAACTGCCTCAAGCACATGGACTCTGAAAAATATTTAGAAGACAACAAGAACACCCAACTACTCTTTCAGCAACCATTGCAGTGCTACAGATTCTCTACATGTGGTGTGTACAAACTACTAACAAATAGCATCACTTATTAAATGTAATCCACATTGTCAAGAGCCCATCAGAATCACTTGACATTCTAATCAGAGAAGAATCTTAAGACAACAAAGGGTTGAAGCACAATAAAACAACACTAAGCTCAATGTGAACTCTGTGCATAAATATAACCTGTCCCCACCACAAGCCAGCAAGCCACTGCAACATCACCATTCTCAAACTACCTTATGTCATGTGCAGCAAATAGAGTTACCTGCAATTCTGAGTTCTGAAGTATTTATAAGCTTACTCAGCTTTCATCCCAAGAACTGTCACCACATTAATTGGTACGATCTGCTTACATCACCAATGCATATCATCTCTGTTTCCCAAAAACTGTAATTTCAAACTCTAGCCTTTCAAAAGTGCATCGACTATTAGAACTTTTGTCACATCCCAGTTAAATTAACACAAAGCAGCAAAGCATCATATACAGCCCAAGTGTGCTCCAACTTAATTCATACTTCCTCTGTGCAGTTTCTCTGAAAAAAATTAACAACTGTACACATGATAAGAAAAAAACACACACCTCCACATTATGTGACAATACTGACTGGGAAGCCCAATAAATGTCTCCCTCTACTTAATAACAAAAAAGAACTTGAAACACTCTTTGTCCTTGCTCACCATTTCCTTTCTGTTCATCACATTGTCTTCTTCCTCATGTTCCATCCACCCAGCTTTCTTGTCTCTCTCTCTCATCTGCTCTGTCTGGTTCCATTTGAAAAGGGCTTGCCTAGTCTCCCTCCCACTTTCATTGGTGTCACCACTTTATCCAGCCGACTTCCCCACTTTTATAGGTGTCACCACTGTACTCAGCTGCCCATTCACATCTCCTCCATTTCTTCTCTCCCACTGTCTGTTCTACATTTCGGTCTCCTTCCATTTACTTGCAGAGCCTACTATTTCTCACCTGTCGACCTTGTTGGGACAATACTACCTTAGCCCAGTCTCAGTTTATTGTGAGTGGGTAAGTCTGCAATCATCAATAGATAAGTAGAGATAATTAATATTATAGAATGTCTTTAAAAAAATGTAGATTTACCCCCACCCAACAAGTATTGTATGAAGGAAATTCTTTATACTGAAAGTATATCCTGGCACCAAAACATTTCAGCAGAAATGTCTATTTAAAGTACCAGGCATGCACACCTCACATTATATGAGTACACAAATGCATATGATATATTTCACTTTGGATTACTGATGCAGTGGTGCATTAAATAGATGTTATTATTGTTTTTAGAGGTTCATTTCAATTATTTTTTATTAATTCATTACAGGCGAGTGATGCCACCAGGTGTTTCTAGGTGCCAAATATTGCTTTTTTATATTTGTACTAACTCCACAACAATGTTACATACAAGTTATTACAATATTTCTACTTAAAGCTTACACAATTGCATTGATATTTAACATCTATCTAGTGCATATAAAGATATATTAATTGTTCTTGTAATATCTTGTTTATATTGTCATACATTTCATATTTCTCTAAATATTTCAAAAACAAGTGGCTCAGACAGAACTGCTTAGTCTCATATGAAAGCTCTCAGCTGGATAAACAAAAAGCTGCTCTCAGTATGTGTGTAACTGGAGTGGTTGCTGAGATATTCTAAGTTGTTTACAAAATATTACAAACTTAACAGTTACTATATTAACTATGGCTTATATAATCCAGTTTAAAACCTAGAACATAAAGAATACTATGACTATAAAAATAGTTTGTGCTGTAGAATTTGCCATTTACACTTCTTTAGTAACTCCTATGGTTCCAGAGATATGAACATTTGTTTGAAATGTCAGGATAGAATTTGATTCTATCAAAAAGCGTAGGCTCCGCCCATTGGACATTACAGTGCAAACTTCCAGAGCCCCTCTGGGTGGAATGACATCAAACAATTCATACTTTATGATTTGGATTTGCGTTTTGGAACAAGGCACCAATGCAGGTCAGTATGCCATTTAGTCTTTGTATTTATAGACTTGGCAACACTGTCCAAATAACTAAATATTATTTTTATTCCCTGTCAGATTCATCCCAGTGCACAATGAGTGTATGTTTCTGTCACTGGTAGCAGCTGATTGATTGATACCATCTTCCTGTTCCAGTCATTGCCCCACTAAGGTTAGTCATAGAACATTCCTTATAGTCTCTGTTCCTTCTGTCTGTATAAAACCTAGTTGTTGTATCCAGCTTCCACTGACTATCACTAGCAGGGCATCTGAAGCCCTATCCTTCTCTCCAGAAAGGATCATAGGAAATTCAAGGCAAGTGAGTCTCGTGACCATTTATGCTGTACCAGTACTCACCTGCAGACTGTACCTCTTCATTTAAGGAGGGCTACGCCAGTCAAGCCAGGCCTAAATTTGTGACTATCTAGTCATCTAGGTCTGATATGAAGGTAGACAATGTATCACACTAGTTAATTCATGGGGAAGTCTAGATGTGGACAAGGTGCTGCAAAATGAACCTATCTTGCTACTGTGTTATATTCATCTGTAGGTGAAGATTTAGATTCCTTGTTTCCACTATTTGTGGGGCTATTTGATTTGTGGAGATACAAGAGATCCATGACCACTGGTTCCCTAATGATACAGAAGGCAAGGCACAGCTCTCCTTTCATAAGTCTATAAGATACAGAATAAAGGGACAGTGCTTCCAGTCTTTTCTAGGAACTTAGGGTATGCTACGCAGTGATTTTCTTAGTTAGGAACCTGGGGGGGGGGGTCTTTCTAATTGCTTGATATGTTAATTTAGCTACATCTCAAAGGGGGCATTGTATTCAATAATTAGCCTAATATATGCTGAATTATAAAGGGGACTCTGATCTCTTTAGTTCTAGATGATATTTCTGTGGCATTTTGCTGCTCCAAGTAGAAGGACTTTCTGACTTCTGTCATTATATGATGATCAAAGGAAATGGTTTATTAATTCAAGTTATAAGGCCTTTAACAACATTCTTATTGTCATTTTGTAGTGGAATATTATCTGTGTTTTAAGCCAGAGGGAACAGTTGTTGACCAAATGTGACAATACTGCACTTTTTAGCAGTTAATTTGACTCCATTTTTAGTACACTAGGCATATACAAAGGGGTGTTTGCAGTGACTTCCAGTTTGCAGTTATCTGTAGACTTGGTTAGCCAGAAGTGTTGGCTCATGATCTGCAGATCAGAAAAATAGATACCAAACAAAAGAGGTCCCAGCACTAAGCCATTCACTACACCACTGGTCACTTTAATAAACTCTAATAAGGCACCTGACTGCACTATGTGGGTCATGTCTTTTTGCCAATTTGTTGTCCATCTTGCCACATATGGATTTGTTTGAAATATAATGGAGCTTACTAACTATGTTTACATGGTTTATGGTGGCAAACACCTTGGCCAGGTCAAGGTATGCCACGTGGACAGCATGACTGCTTTTAACAGCATGTGTTACTTTTCAAAGAAATTAACCAGATTCATTAGATAGGACCTACCCTTAGAAAGCCAAACTACTGTGGTCTAGTATGATGAGATATTTTTAATGCCATAGTTAATCAAGTAAGTTGTAATATGCTCCATGCCTTTGCATACGAGACTTGTCAGGTTGATGAGCCCATAATTCCCAGGGTCAATGGTGAGCCCACCCTTATGGAATGACATCACCACAGCTGTATGCCAAACATCAGAGATGTAATCAGTGGCAAAATTAAGGTTAAATAGTTTACAACTACCAGGATTTTTTAGTACTGCTTATTAAACAAGTAGGTACATTATCATGTCCCATGGAGGAAACATTTTTGGTCTTGGAAAGCACCTGCAATACATGTTCTTTAGTGATGATGGAAGAGCTGAGAGATTCAAGGATAACTGGGCATTGGATAGTAATTGTTTGAGGTAAAATTCACACTGAATTTGTTTGCTATTGAAAGTGAAACCCTTCTAGAGCAAGCCTGAGAACTCTACTTGGCAGACACCAGATGCTGATGCTCTAGAATGTATAACTTATTCCCACCGGCAACTCACTGACAGACACTGCAGCAGAAGCATTATCACTCCCTTTGAGAATTCTCCATGAAAACATGATGCATCAGAGAAGGCTGCAGAAGTTATTAATGTCCTGAAAGTGATGTCAGTTTCCTATTCCCTTTGAAGAGAGGAATTGTCAGGAGTAGGATCCCATTTTGGCGGAAGAATGGCCTCTATTGTCTCTTGCAAAATGATCTGAGCCTTTTCCAACAGTTCCATGGGGAATGCATAGTCCTTCAAGCAAAGTTCCTTTGGAGAAGGACCTAACAACTGTAAGGCATGGCCATCCATAACAAGTCCACTATGTCCAAGCCTGGGCATTCTCCAAGAACTAGTCTCCCACTGGGGTCTTGTGAAATAAGACTCCCAACTGGTAAGCACATGGAATAATCCTCCTCACAGACTGAACAAGAACAAATATATCTGCCTAATGCTTAGGGGGCTTCTTCTTGGAAAAATGGTGTGTTCAAGATGAGGGCTTAAATGTGATTCATAAAGACTCTTTCCCCTATAGTGGACTCCTGTTTTCCCTTCAGAAGGTCCTCATCCAGGTTCTAGAAGGATGTATGAAGAGGAAATCATATGGAAAAGAGATATAGAATAGTTTGTCTGAGCTCATCCATAAAAACTGCAAGCCTAAACCATGCCTACTCAGGAACAAAAATAGGCCTGTGGACCTACCCAAAGAATAAAAGCAGTCAAGTGTCATTGGACCACATAATACTCAACAAATAAGTAATAATAAAGGTCTTGGCTAGAGAATCCATGAGCCCAGAATGAGCACTACCATTTTCTCAAAACTGTGGTCCACTGGAATTTCAAGAAATGAGAAAAATGAAAGGGCCTATGCCACAACAATGCAGAGAGAAAGAGAGAGAGAAGAAAACAAACTCTTGCCCATTATTTTGAAAATGCTCGACCCCTTAATAAAGGTGGAAAGGTGCTGTAGTTTTTTTGACCAGTGCTGGACTGAAGAGTTCTCAAAGGAGTCCACTGTGGAATATAAACTAAGGATGTTGTTCCACTATGTTGGAAGCTTATAAGGTATATCTATTTTCTTGGTAGCAAAATCCAGATGCTTCAGCCTACATATATGCAACATTAAGCACCTCTATGGGGAATATTATCCAAGCTTCCTTTTTCTCCTTGCCCAGATACTTGTTAAGGGAGTTCTTGGTGGAGGGACCGAAATATATCAACAGTGGAATTCCTAATTAGGAGTTATAGTTTTAGGAAAGTTACAGGGATGGCATGTCTCTTAAACCTTGTTAATCTCAAAGACAAGGAACAGCTCTGAATCCTCTGATTCTTCTTTAAAGGAAACTGGGAAATACAATTTTCCTATTCCTGGCTCCAGCAGCAGGTGGCCTGGGCTCACTCAGCTTGTGAAGCAAGCAGGGAAGAGCTGGATGTTAGACAGTGAAGTGTCACTGCCAGAGGGTGCACTCAACAAAGGCAATGCTAGATTATAAGATGCTACCACAAATTCTGGTTCCTCCACAAGGCCAGGCTCCCTAACAGTATGCTCTCATGCCCTATGTCACACTGCCAGCCTAGCTATGTGGAACTTTGTAAATAATTATATGTATTAGAACTGTATGTTATGTGTAAATTAAACTGCTGATAGAAAAGTGTGTGTTGAACACGGTTTGTACAGTCCTGAGCTTCAAGGATGTGTCCACAGTGTAGCCTACTGGAAAATAACACAAATGTGTATAAACTATACACCTGTGCAAATGTAAATGTTTTAATAGTAGAAACTGGAACATACAGAGTTAACTTGCAGAACTTCAAGAAAATAAGTTAAAATTAAATTGTTTTATGATTGTGCTGTAAAAGTTAGTTTCAATGCAGCAATGAGACAGGATGTCTAGAACTAGTGTGCCTTCTGCATTGTTTTGTAAGTGTTTTATTGCTTTATGTCTTCTAGCAACTGTAAACATCTAAAGGCTATGTATTTTTCATAAGAAGATGTCAACTGCTATAATGGGGGGGGCTAGCTTGTGAGCTTAAGTCAAGTGACAAAAGTGATGTCATCCAAGCTAACCCATCAGTAATATTTGATATTCATTTAATAACTTTCTCAGACAGAGAGAGAGAGACTGGGCATTTTGTATTTTATCTTGGACCTAGCAAAAACATCTGCTCATTGTCACCATCATCTGCACTTGCCTTGCTGTAAGTAAGATTTAGGCCATGGTATCTCTTTTAGATATAGATAGGAATATAGTAAAGATTGGTTTAGATATTTTCTGCATTTATTTGAGACTGTCCTGCAATGTTGTTTTAAAATATTTCCTCTGATTTTGAACTCTGACGTTACTGTCTTGAATGACTGAGTATTGTCTTGTTCTTTTATTATTTATTATTAAATATATTTAAATCTGTCCTGGTGGCTGATATTTGTGAGACATATTTATGCTCTTAAAGAGTATTTGCATATGTATTTGGTGACACTGTGCAGGCCACTCCTAAATAGCCTTGCAAGTCTTGGTCAAAACTACCATTTGGATTATTAGCAAAATTACACAGTAGGATTGGACAGCCTTTGTTAGGGCCTTATAGTAGCTGATAAGTAGGGGTTGGTGGCAGTGGAAACTACCTTATAGTCTGGGCAGAAGGGGGCATAGCTAGTAAACCTGTGCCAAGCCTTCCCCAGGTAGGTGTGTGTGTGTGTGTGTGTGTGTGTGTGTGTGTGTGTGTGTGTGTGTTTGTATATAAATCAAATCTCAAAATGTGTGTCAACTACTTGGGCAGGGACACGAAGCACTGGTTCGACAGAGAGGGTGCTGGAGGTCTTGGCTTGGCCCCTCAGCTGAGATCTTAAGCCTATAGATGTGCCAGTGGGAAGTCTTATTGGGGATCTGGAGAAAGAGACAGAAACCAGCCCCAGACTGACTATGATCTCTGTGTGCTCTTAAGGGAAATTGCACTTTACTGTGTGTGTACTTGTCATCCTCCCAGTGTCTATGTCCTCTAGCTGTTGCCAGTGGTGAGGATTGTGGTTCCTTGATTACTGGGCCAGTGCAGGGGTGTCACACCCTCATCAGATGTCAGTAAGAGCTTTCGTATCTAACATATGGAAAATTCTCAAAGGACTAGCATGAGCCTCCTTAATCTTAATAAACCAAAAAACGGCTCATGTAGTGCCGGCCAGACTTTGGGAAAAAAAAGACAGGACTTCCACAGCAGAACAGTCAATAGTCCAAATAAACAAAGCCACTCCAAATTCTGTTAACTTAACAAGAAAACTGAAGCCATCATGAGAAATAACCGAAGTAGACTTTATTGTACATAAAAAATAAAAAGGTTAAGCTCTTTCTTCCTCTGTGTGCAAGACTTCATCAGAATAATTTTCTAGATAACAATGCCCATATTTAAATAGTCGAGACAGACCACATGATCCAAACCAATTAATTAAAATCAATCAAGCTAAAAGGAATAGAACAGGTAAAAGCAGTTCACTGTAATAGCATAGAACCATATAAAACCAATATAAAAATATAGTGTAAAAATAAAAAGAACATCAATAAATATTAACATATTAAAACAAAACCTTGTTGAGTGTAAAAGATGTATTTGTAACAACATAATATATTTAAAGCTGAGCAGCTCTATATTTTAAGATGTTCATTTAACCCATTGCCATTTGAAGCATTTAATGTTAACTGCCAAACCAACTCCCTCATTCCTGATTTAGTTTCCCAAAATCCTCCTCTACTGTCCACTGGCACGACCTCTATAATGCCAAAAAGAACTTTGTGTAGTTATCACAAATCTGACTGTGCAAACACAATGACTTATTAGTATTACCTTTACTAATAGCGTATATATGCGCATATATCCGCTCATATATCCTTTTATGAAAAAGCCGATCAGTCTTCCCCACATAATAACAACATTTTTGGCAAATAGCAATGTACATAACTTCCTTTGTACTGCAATTACCATCACCTAAGAGAAGAGGGTGCACTCATCAAAGGCAATGCTACCATAAATTCTGGTACAGCCACAAGGCCAGGCTCCCTAAGAGTATGCTCTCATTCCCCTCATCAGATGTCAGTAAGGGCATGTGTATCTAACGTATGGAAAATTCTCAAAGGACCAGTGAGAGCCTTCTTAATCTTAGCCAGAGAGTAAAGCATTATCTGAAAAGAAGCTCTATTAAGCCTACACTAGGACACTCCAGGGATCCTACCACTTGTCCATGCCAAACACACACAGGCTATTGATGAGAAAAATTGTAGGTGAGGTGTTGTATACCCCTTAATTTGTAGTCTAAGTTGGTTCATGGTGGTGGTGGTGGTGGTGGTGGTGGGGGAAGATACTTGTCTCACTTTTTTTGTCACTGACCAGGGGTGGTACTGGCATTAGTCCCCTCACTAGCTGAATTAGAACTTTTGAGAAATAAGAAACTATCATGAAGGCAGGAGGAGAATATGACTATGTGGCTTCTGCTTCCCTTACCTTTTCTTGCTGCTCCAGCACTAGCCTAGGATTCAGCAAAGAAACATCTGGATGGTCTCAGCAAACACCACTCATGACAGAAGCCTCCTTTAAGGAGTTGATACAGGCCTCTAGTTTTCCTCTAGGATTCTTGTAGGTGGCCATATTGAAGCACTGATACTTATGTCAATGGTACTCATCGAAGTTCCTCTGCGGGCAATAAAAATAGTGCTGATGTGGGTCTTATCCAGAGATCTGATGACCAAGGGAAAACTTTGCAAGTTTGGCATTTTAGGCATTGAATACAGGAATTTTCCTGCAATGACAGGATCAAGATCTCAGTTGTGTAACTTGCAGACAACTAAGTAGCATGAAGGGTGAGAACTCCACTTCTCAGTCTAGTGCATGATGTCACAATGTGCACTGGCCAGAGTTAAGAAAACTCCCAGCAGAGAACAACAAAAATGTAAGAATGTGCCAAGCTGAGGAGATTACAAAACAAAGTCTTTACAGATAGCAACAGAAGGCCTCTGAAGTTACACTGAGATATTTCTCTGCTGCAAAAATGAATTTTTGAAGGCAGTTTCACAGGAATGACCAATACAAAATTCTTCCCATTTCTTCCATTGACACTTTTTTTCTGGAGTATTTTTTCCTCCCAGCCTACTGATCATCAATCTTCCTAGTGGACATCCATTCCATCCACAGTACAGGGAGGTCCCCAGATCAACTTAAGCAATAGCCATCAGGAGCCTTGTATAGGAAAATTACCCTCATACCTTGGAAACCAGTGACTGCACAAGCAATCTGATAACGCTAGTTTAACAGTTTCTGGAAAGAAGGTCTGTGCTTGGCAGACTTTATAAGCCTTAATGTATCCCAAAAGGAGTCATCTGTAGGAAGTGGCACAGAGTGGAGGTCTCATTATCCTAGAGTGTCTTTAATACAAAGATATTAGCATTCTCAGAAGCTCTTCCCCATGACAAAACAGAGGGGGAGGGGACTCCACTCCTCAAATATTGGCTCCCCACTCCCCAAGAACTGGCACTTCTGAGAGGGGTTTGAAATTTTCATGAAGAACAAGGTGATTACTGAATGGCAAGTGAGAAAAGGGTGTCAGGCAACAGGGCCTCAACATACAGTTGCAGTGCCTAATCATGAGAAGCTCTGCACTGTGTAGCAGCTCTGTAATACAATGCCCCCTAATGGCTCAATCAAGCACAAGAACACCCACCAAAATTGAGAGCAGCATGCATACATTTAATGCCTGAGCAGTTTGTATAGGTCCAAATGGCATGAGAGGACAGGTGGGAGTTTGCTCAAGGCTAGCAAATGAGTCTTCCTTGACCTAAGGAATAATCAGAAAAAGACAATTCCAGTTCTCATGTGCAACTTTGGAGCCTTCATTGCAGGATTCTAGGCATCAGTCTATATAAGAATGCGAAGCACACATGCTACAGATGCTCTAATGTGAGATGTTGAACACTGACAAACCAGATGCACCCCACAGGATGATGTCAGGGGGTACACTTCTCATACTCTTCTTGGCATCAATCGATAAGAATGACTGCTCCCTTAGTAAAGGAGTGCTTGTGTTTACTGAAGAACAAAATGCCATCTTCTCAAGGATTGGATTTCAAAGGAGGAAATTTTGTCTGATCCCTATATCCCTTATCTCCTGTCTGCCCAGCTGTGATCCAGAACTGTGCTAGGCATCTCCCTGACAGTACCCCCCACAACTTTCCTCCACATCTGCCATCTTTCTTGCAGTGCCCAACTTCTCAGTCTTCTCATGAGGGCTGGACTTGAGCTCTAGTACTTGTGGCAATGCTTCACCAGAACAAACTCTCTCACACAGAATTGTGCCAGTGAGGATCCTGGCTTTTGACGTGTACCATAAAACATTTTAAAGGTTTTAAAGGTCTATGACCTTTAGAAATTAGACAACTGAAGTTTCCATGTTAGGGTCATGATTTGAACTCTAACAGCAGCAGTAAAGGACTAGAGAATGCAGAGCTGGAGCATATCTTTGTAGTCTGTTGTGCAATTTTATGACATGCTATTTGGAGGTGTATGCACCCCTCATCAATGAAGCTGAGGAAATTTCAGAAATGTGTCAAATTGGTATTATCAGAAAAGAAATTGCAACAATTTCTATCTACAAAGTGATTTCAAAGTCAAATCAATTCATTGTGTAGAGAACATTGCAGTATTGTCTCCTTTTAGACAGCAAACTTAAGATATGCTATTAACTTAGAGGAATGTGTTTAGTTCTGTCTGCATGAAAAGCAAGACTGGTTTATGTCAATATTCAAAGTAAATGGTGCTCTTGTTTTGTTTATTATGCCAGCTGGACCACGAGCTGCTGGGCAGTGCTCCTCATCAGACTCAGTAATCCCTGTCTGGTTTCATTTCTCCACACTAAAAGTCCGTAACCCCATCCAATGATGGGACATGAGATTTTGTAAGTAGGCTGAATAAGACATAGAATTTGTTAGGGAATCCTTGTGCACAGTGTCACATATCCCATTGTAGACTTTTACAATTAACTGCACTAATACTGAACTGGTGCATTACATTTCATAGGTGAGCATGCACTGGTAGTTTTGAGAGAGCTGTCCCGCTCCCACCATTAGTGCATGCCCATTTAACACACACTGCAACTCACACTGGCACATCTTCAGCATTCATCACTGTATAGGTTGTTCTTCAGCATGTCCACAACATGTCCCCCATGCTCTCCTTCTGAGGGGGTGAGAGCAGGCATTACATCACCCCCACCTGCATCACTGACTAAGCTGATATTCAAACTTGGTCTGAAATGGTCACAGAACATCAGTCTGTAGTATGGACCTGACTAAATGCTGGTATGTTACAAAAATACTATTTATTATGCCAAAAAAAAATCTACCCTTGGACTGCATCTCAATTTAAGTTGCAAACAGAAAATATTTAAGTAGCTCTACTGTTCTTTTGTCTCGGCAGCATAAAGTGCTACACATTTTGCAAAAAATTCAAACTTGGTGCCTTCATAAACTCTACAGGGGAGACCAGGATCCTCACAAAAGGGTCCGTCCTAAACAAATTGCTGGTGTCAAAACCATGGACTAAAACTAAATGCCAGGAAGTGTATAATTGTATCTTAAAACAAGCAAGACTTCCCTTGTAACTATCACATTAACAAAAACACCACTGAAAATTGATCTTGTAGTTAGAGATCTGTGAATATATGTCACAATGAGTACAATTGTGTAAGTTGCACTTATCCATTACAGTAGATTTTCAAAATTTTCACTGCTGTAGTAGCCTTTAGGCTATATGGATTGTGTCTTACCCAAGACACCACAATCTGACAGCTTACAAAAAATATCTCTCTCACCTTCACTCTGACTGCTTATTGGGCATCCCTGTAGAAGAAAAATCATGTCAGAGTGAAGAATCTTCATGATTTTTCTCAACCAAATGTTAAGCAGAAAAGTACTCATTATAAACTTCACAAACAAGAAATAAGCAATTTTATATCACAAGTAACTGTATGCAAAAATAGGGGGATGGGGGTGAGATGCTATTGCAGCTGTGAGGAATCTGAACATCTACTGTTAGGGTCTATATTACAACAACGAACGATCAAATGATTGAACGCTGTTATATCAACCCCTAAATGTCAAATTGCCAAAACAGTGAATGGCTGGAACAGCGATTTTTTTTCCCCATGGAAAAAAAAAATCGCTGGTCCCATAAAAAAACAATAAACACTACATAAAGTGGGGGGCTGTGCCCCCCACACCCCCTACTTAAATATACCATTTCGAGATCGCACTACAGTGGAGGAAATGGCACAACCCAGACAATGGCCCAGCGATTTTTTTGCAGAGGGAAAAAAAAATCGCTGTTCCAGCCGTTCGCTGTTTTGCCGGTTCGACGTTTAGGGGTCGATGTAACAGCTTTCGATCATCTGATCATTCACTGTTCTAAAGTAGAGCCTACTATTATGGGTTAAGTGCAACATACACAGCTGTACTATGTTTAACATTCCCATGGCTGCAGTAGTCTTTAGGATATATGGGTTGATTACCAATGTCTATGCAACCTGGTAGGAGAAGGAAGGATATGGATCTAGGAGCCATTGGAGAATGATCCTAGCAAAGGCTATCCTGGATCTAGGTATGGAAATCAGTTTTTAATGCCTTGTAAAGCTATGCAGAAAGGATCATGTAGCTGCCTCTAGAATACTTCTAGAGTACATCCCTTTCCAGTATGCCACTAAGAAGATAAGACTCTACTAGAGTGAGCCATGACATTGCCTGAATCTGATTTACCATGGTGGAAATAGCAAAAGGCAATAGCCGATGACAAGAATCTTGAAGTAGGACAACCCATGTCAAAATAGCCTTTCTTTATCCCAACATAAGAAACATATGGCTGATCAGCTTATGTAAAGGACTTAGTTCTGTCAAGATAATACATGAGCTGCATATGTACAGCCAGGGTATGCAGAATCTTTTCTCCCTGGTTCTAAGGATCTGGATAGAAAACATGCAGATTGAAGGATTGATTCAAAGTGAATGAAGGATTTGTTCTTAATAAGACCGTGTGTCTATGGAAGACCAGATAAGGTTCACCTACCATGACAACACACAACTCAGATACTATTCTTGCAGATGTCATAGCATTAAAAACAGTATTCCATGTAATGAACCTTAAGTCTTCTTGATGTGCATGTTCAAATGGAGACATGGTTACATTTTCCAGCACAAACTTAAGATACCAGGAAGAAGCAATCTGTTTACAAGGAGGTCTCAGGTGTAAAACTCTCTTAAGAAACTGTTTTACCAAAACCTTAGAATATAGTGGAGGATCCATGGGCAGACTTGTTGAAATGGCTGCATAAAATACCTTGATAGAAGAGTAAGAGAGGCCTCAGGCTAGTAACTCATACAAATATTTTGAGCACCAGTGGTATGTAATCCCTGATGGGGCCCTGGATATTATCTAAGCACTAACTAGAAAATCATTTTCATTTGCCAATATAAGATTTTCTCATAGCAGGTTTTCTTGCCTCCTTTAGTAGCTGCTGCACAGCCTCTGAAAACAACGGCTTAAAATGAATTAGAATTACATCACCCAGGTAGTTAGCTGAAGATATCTGAGATTGGGGTACACCAAACTTCCCATGTCTTATGTGAGTAGGTCCAGTTTGTCAGGAAGGTTGTAGTAATCGCCCTTGGCCAATTCCATAAGAAGGGAGAACAAGTGTTGCCTGGGCCAATAGAGAGCCATCTCAATTATTTTGGAGAGTCCTTCTGAATCTTAAGAATTACTCTGTAATATTAATGGAAAGGGATGAAATGCATAAAAGAACATTCCCATGAAAGGGAATGAAAATGCAACCATTTTCAAGGCCTTCTTGCAAGAAATCTATTAGCAGTTTGTTCAGTTGCCTATTTTGTAAGGACGCAAACAAATCTGAGATGCTCCCACAATGGAATCAATTCCTGGAAGACCCCCCTCATTCAGTTTCCACTAAAGAGGGTCTGTCCTGGTTCTGCACAGCTTCTTTTCCACTGTATTTTTTTCTTATGGAATGTAAGTTGTTTGGACAGCTAAGGAATGCTGAAGAACCTCCCAAGTCATCAAAGCCATCTGCACAGTGTATACAACCTGGTACCCCATTGATTGTTTATGTGCATCATAGTAGTTTTGTCTATAACTTGAAGACATCCTGTAGACCATAGATGAAGGCACAGATCACAGCCAACATCTTTGACATATATGTGCTTTGGTCCGTCTACGGAATTCCACGTGCCTTGCATCTTAACCCCCACTGAAACTGACCCACAAGTGAAATCTGAGGCATCGCTTGGCAGTAGAAAAGAAAAGGAGACACTGGAATTTGCTTGTCTTTGTAATCTCCACCAACACAGTTCCTATTTTACAGTGCCCAAGACTGAAATACCGAAATCTAAAATCTCAGTGGATGCAAATATTGGGTTGAATTTTTTTTTTTTTTTTTTTTTTTTTTTTTTAGAAACAATTGAATCTTTCTCATGTGCAATATGGCAAGAGGAATCATGGATGCCACGAACCCCAGGGCATTGAGATACTCTTTGGCTGAAGTTTGAGACAGATTTGAGAAGCTCAGAGATGTTGCCAGATAAAACTCCACCTTTTCCTGTGTCAGAAAGGCTTTCTGCTGGGGATGTCTATAAGGCATCCTATAAAGACAATCTTGTTTAACAGCATCATTGAGGATGTCTGAACATTTATCTGGAACCCCAAATTAGTCAGAAGAGACTAGCACAAACCAACTGTAATGACTTGTGCCATCTGGAAAAAGACTCTGCAATAATGAGTAAGATGTCTAAATAAGGAAATGTGTGAATGCTATTGTCTGCAATACACTGACTTGAGCCAGACACTTTGTAAATATCCTTGGAGTTGCAGATAACCAAAGAAACAGTCTAAACTGATAATGTGACCTAGACAGAAAACCTGAGAAATTTCCTGAAGCCTTTGCCTGTTGGAAGGTTATGGTATACGTCTTTTAGAGCTACTGAGGAATGAGAGGCAACAGATTCTGAAGGGTCAATGTCTTGAATTTTGAAACTTTTGACAGATTTAGACAGGAAAGATCTAGTACTGGTCTCCAGGAAACTCTACTTGACAACTGAAAGATTATGGAAGAGAAGCCTTTGCTTCTTTGATGTACTGGCACCCGTTCTATGACTTTAGGGTAAGTGCTGAAAACCATGAGGAAAAATTCTATTTGCTCCAGATGATATGGATGATCTCTCCTGGATGGAGATTTTTGGTAAGTAGTGGCAACTGTATCCCTCCTGAACTAACATTTAAGAGCAACAATCTATTACCAAAGGGGATGCACAGAGCCAGTTGCTAGAATGTTGTTTTGTGAGATACAAGCAGGAGGGGAGGGGGTGAGGAAAAGAAAACTGGTATAGTTATTCTGAAGTTTTAGACTGGTCTCTTTTTAGGAAAGACTCCTTGGTTCTTGGTGCTGCCGTTCTGCTCACTCTTTTTCTTTCCCTGTTTAAGAAATAAATGTTGAAAGGACTCCAGTCGCAACTAAACAGCTTCAATTTATTAAAATATAAAAAAACAGTAAAATAACATGAGCACTTTTATCTCACCACAGAGACTTCATCAGACAAATAATGCCTTCCACATCACTTCCTTAAATACCCTCCTTAATTAACCCCTTGCAGTACATGTCATATGAAATAGCCTTTCACATTATATAGTGTTGGTAAAAAAAAAAAAATTGTTTACCAAGTTTAAGTGTCATACAACATAACATAACAAGACTTGCATAAGTGGGGGCAGATGCTGCCCCCATCACTACTCCAGTGACTTGCTGAAAATATTCACCCTGGAAGTGAATGTAGTTGTTCTCCAGAATAAGTTCCATTAATTCAACTAATAAGTTAACCAGTTTGTCTGGCAGTATGGGTTGAAAAGTAAGGGATTCATGGAAAAATTTTAGTCTGTCATTTTTGGGATTGACTGAGAACAAATCTTTTACGTCAATGGTAAAAAAAATCAGACCTTCCTTCCAAATGGAAGATTTTAATCTACTCAAGAAATCCCATGAATCTCGTATCAGGTGTGGGGTATTAAAAACTACTTTCTTCACATTATGGTCTATGTATACTGCTAATGGTTGGGTTTTAGAACCACTAGCCGAAACTATAGGCCTAAATGGTGGATTTTCAACTGATCTGTGAATTTTTGGTATTTCATAGAAGTTAGGTATAATAGGGTTAACCTGTGCCAAAAAATTGTAAGTAGCCACACTAATCCTACCATCTATTAAGTACTCTTCTAAGTATGAGTCAATTCTCTGGTAAGCAATAGATATCTCATTCCATGAAACTGGTTTATAAGTCTCATTACTAGTCAAAAGGTTGGTCATGGCATTGTTGTAAGGCTGTCTCAAAAAAAAAAACATCGCCCCTCCCTAATCAGGCTTCATAACTCTTACCCCACTGTCTTTCCATAAAAGTTGAAGTGTTTTATTTTTCTCTTTAGCAATATTATAAGAGGGGCTAAAGTCCTTTGAAACCTGCCTGCAAATGTCTTCAGTTAAACATTTTTCAAATACCTGTAAAATTGGGTGGAAGGGTGGGGGTTGAAAGGGCTATTTCTTTTAAGCTCACTAGCCCTGCTTCTTAAATTATTTCCAACCTCGTTTTCCTTACAGAATATGCTCAAATTAACTTTCCTTAAAAATAGTTTAAGGTCAAGGAGAGTTTGTGCTATGTCAGCTTTAAAACTGGGCACAAACTTTAGCCTTCCTATGGATGTTAGATTTAAATCTTCCAATGATGTGCGACACAGCTACATCCAGGTAATTAATTCTGTCCTTGTTCCACTTGTGTATAAATTTGAAATATGTGGTGCAACCAGTTAGATACACCAGGAATCTAGGTATCCCTTGTTTAGCTTGAGAAGGCAAGGATTGCTTGCCTTGTTTCTTAGATGTGAAAGAGGGTCTGGGAGATTTGTAAGGAGGTGGGATTGAAAAATATAAACTCACTGAATTAATTTCCCTCTCTCATCAAATTGTTTGATTACCTGAATATGGGTCAAAAAATTTCAGACTTTACCTTATCTGAAAATACTTGATTTCTCACTCAGGCATACCTCTTCAAAACTGTTGTAGAAGCAGTGGCCCTAGACATAAAATTTGCACATACTCCTTACAGCATGTTTACATATGTGAGAAATGTTAGAAACTATAGGATTCAGAAAGGCACTAACTTCATGAGGACGTGTGATAGTTAACTCAATCTATCTGTACAAAAAGTGCAAATTTCCACACGTGTCTGATCATTATAATTCTATGTGCCAAACTGAAAGAAGAAAAAATGTCTTACCAAATTTATCTGACATCTTCTCCGCTGCGACCACAGGGGAAAGACTGCAAGACACCAAGCACCCTTTCCCAGCTGAGGAAGATGCAAATATGGCAGCAGGGTCAGACCTAAA
This sequence comes from Protopterus annectens, assembly GCF_019279795.1. Lineage (NCBI taxonomy): Eukaryota > Metazoa > Chordata > Ceratodontiformes > Protopteridae > Protopterus > Protopterus annectens. The sequence continues at coordinate 1,106,613,612 of NC_056728.1, read as the reverse complement.
ATGATAAAATAAATGTTTGTTAGCTTGAAAAATGTTTTAAAGCCTATCTGCTTTTTTGGAACTGAAGGTTGAGAATCAGGGTGGCTACAGACAGCAATGAATACATCTTCTGAGGCTGGCACTAATGGAAGAATGGGAGTAGATTGCAGCACATCTACTTGTAACATCAAAATATCTCCTCAGCATGGGTAAAGATCCATCTGTTCTCATAAAAACACCTTATTTATCCTGGCTACAGTCTGAAAAAAGGAAAATGCCTCCAATGAAGGTTGTGAGGACCAGGTTTCCTCTGAATCTGAGAATTTGGCTTGTAAATCTGCAGAAGTCCTGTCCATTTCAGTGTCAGAATCTTCTGACTTGTCTTCTCATGAACATTTCTGTTAATCCCATTACAGGTACAGTATAGTGAGTATCAAGATTAACAGCCTGTAACAACTTCTTAGCTAAAGTAGGAAAACCAACTTTCCTAGTAAACACCATGTCTTCAGATGAACAATGTTTAACCTTTTGTTTTTTCTTTTGTCTTTTGGAGAAGGTATTTCTGCCCCATCAAGAAATCTCTTTTCCCAGCTACATCGAGTAGCATCACCCAGTGTGGTTTGTGCCTTGCAAAAGATAATTCTTCCATGCCATTCTCAGACACTGGAACATCTGAAGAGGATGTGGCTGACCCCCAGTTCATGGTGCGAAAAGGACTACAGCACAGGAAGGTAGAGAGATTTAAGTGAGTCGTCTGTGGAATGACTACTGGTCACTGCAAAGTTAGCTCACATTGGCAGAGACATTGATCAAGCCCACGGAATCAGCAAGGGTAAGTTATTTTTTTTCTTTCTATGAAAAGTGAAGGGCAAACTAGCAGGAACAGGCTAAGTATCCATGGTGTGATAGAGGAGGATGCTTCAGATGTGTTAAGCTTCTCCTGAATGAGTCAGTGGGAGGTAAGCTGTCAAACTGTTTTCACAAGCAGAACACTTACACATCCACTATCTCAAAGTAATGCACAAGGAGAACACTAAAATCCTGTCAGAAACCACTTCAAATAAATTTAACTTTGACAGAAAAAAATGACAGGTATGTTGTCTCAAAATTAACACAATTACTGACATACTCTGTAGAAGTTTCTGCCCAAATAAAACACTTCCCATAATTAAACTTTAACATAAAATACACAAAACTTATACAAGAACATTTTTCCACAAAAATAGCGTAGTCACAGCTAAAATATCGGTCCCTTACAGGAAACTTCTGATACTAGAAAGATATCAGGTTTCATAAAAGAGGCAATAACAACTTAAATTACAAAATATAATAAAGAGCAATTTCTGTGTGGAAGAGTTCCCCACTTGGGACTTAAATGCCAGAACAAGAGCTGAAGGTTGGCTGCTGCTCTTTTGAATCCTCTGAGCTGCTTCTTCACAAGGTTGCAAGACAGTACTGAAGATTCTTCACTCTGACTGCTGATTTTCTCTCCACAGGGCTGTCCAATCAGTAGTCAGAATGAAGATGTGGGACAGAGCCATAGGTTTTGGAAGCTGGTCAGTTGTTTTGTCAACAAAACACATGTAGCCTAAAGACTACTGCAGCAGTGGGAACGATGAACATCTGTCCTCTGTTCACCATATATCCACCATTGTGAGGAAGTCTTTTTTTACTGCATAGCATTTATCAGATCTATATTACAAGATCGAAACTTTAGTTAATCGAACAACTAAAGATCAATCTTGTAATATCGAAACCTAATAATGTTGAACAGCCAATTTAACCTAGAGAAACACTTCCCTTGGCCGTTATGTGGATTATGCCCTTTTCTCCAATTTGGAGCAATCTCAGAGTTGGTATATTTAATTGGGGTGGGGGTGTGGGGGGCAAAGCCCCCCACATTGTCGGGTATGGGGGCAAAGCCCCTCACTTGAATTGGGATTTAAAGTTTTTTTTTTAATGTGGCCAAGGGAAGTATTTCCCTGGGTTAAATTGGCTGTTCAACATTGTTAGGTTTTGATATTATAAGATTGATCTTTAGTTATTCAATTAACTAAAGTTTTGATCTTGTAATATAGACCTCATTTACCTAGGGTATTGTGTTCAGATCCAGGGATATAATTGTCCCACTGTACTCAGCACTCATTAGGCCGATCATAGAGTAGAACACCCTTTCAGTATATACTTGTCCAAACACTTATCACAATTGGAGCAACCACACTACTTTCTCACTTAAAAAAAAAAAAAAATCAAGTGGCCAAAATCATGAAAACTACGCAGACCAACTCTAAGCCTTGTCCCTCTTCTCAGTATCATGCAGTCTACTGAGAGGCAACTGCTGCCTTTCATACAGAGCTTCAACAGTCTCTATTTCTGTCACACCTATTACACAATCTCAAGTACAATGGCATCATCATAAGTACATTCTCAGGGGATCTCAAACTCTTATGCAAAATAAGTTGGACATGTTGGAAGGGTAGATTCATACACAGAGAACACAACTTTTATGGTACAGTTTTCCACTGAACATAAAGTAAAGTACTTCTCTTACTCTGTCTAAATATAACTTGGACATGTAGATGGATACTTGCAAATTCATCCCTGGTTTAGCACCAGTCCCTCATGGATAGGGGTAACATGTAAATGTCCCAACATATCCTTGTTCAGTGCATCACTAATTTTCTTGAATGCAAACTGTAAGGGCTAAAAACTAGCATGGGAATGTAAGACTAGGCTTATTAAGATCTTCATAGATAGGTTAGTAAATACATATAAAACTAAGAACCAATATGTTTTTGCTACCACATTGTGCAGAGTCAAGCACCACAGCTAAGGAGAAAAAAACATGCTGGTAAGTGACTAATCTTTGAGTATGCAATATTGTGACATCACCCATCTACATCTTGGTGCTTGAACATCTGATGTAACCATCTTAGGCTGGTATTGTTCCACATATGGTGGTTTTTCTATCCTAGTGCTTCATTAAACACTTCAGTAAAGGTCCATTGTGTATTTAAAGCAAAAGAAAAGCTTGTTTTGGTTTCTGCTGCTACTAAAACAAGCTGCAGCACTGTTTAGATCAGCTTAAACTTTTTGTTAGCACTAGTTTTAGAAGAACACACACCTGCTGGTGGCAGGGTTGAAATGTTGACATTTAATGCTTCCTGTCATGCTCATCTTTAAGGAAATAATAGCAGTGCAAATGCAGGTCATGTTTTCTAACATGATGGCCACAGGGACACCTCACAGATTTACTTTTAGACACTTTACAGCTGCCATTACTGAGGACCTCTATTCTAAACTGTGGGAAAGATAGAAAAGATCTGAAATGATCAGAGGACATGTACATTTAAAAAGTCACAATGTGATGTCATATGCATCACCATTGAATAAGCATGAGCATGGGAGCTTCCTTGGAAAAAGTGCCAAATAATGAGTGAAAAACAGGATGCATCCAAACAACTGTCCATTAAGGAGCATCCCAGGTGACATGTTGTACTAGTTCTAAAGAGAATCAAGCTTGAAAGCCAACACTTCTACACTCTCCAGGAAGCATTACTCCTGACATTACCATCCACCGATGAAAACAACTTCAGTGCTACTTTAAGAAGTCAAACCAATATAAGCTAAATGATGCAAATGTGTAGGTGAGTTATGTGCAAGAATATGTAACATAACAATAGATCTTTGAGGATGGGTCACTCTAAAAGCAAATTCTTGCATCTTGATTTAACCACCTGGTATATTTATTCCTGGACAGAAATTTTACCTTCTGTATCTCAGTGTCTATGAAGGCCATCTTAGCTTTTTAGCACGACTCTTTTGAAGCTTGTTTAGTTAGCAAAGCTATCATATAAAAGCAGTGATTGCTACAACCTGTTTTTCAGTTTATCAAGCCCAAAATGACCCTCACACTTCAGTAGGCTGCTATCTTTCAGACAATTTTTATAACACAAAAACTACATATAGGTAATTGTGCATTAAAAGAATATAAATTTTATACAATTTTATATATGGTTGGAAGGAGTGAAGGTTTACTGTTAGAATGAGTTTTCACTGAACAGCAACCCTTATGACAAGTATTCAGATGCACAACTGTGCTATCTTCTTTTTTAGTTTAAGAACTTAGCATAACAGTAGATGCCCTACTTTTCATTACAGCAGTATTTCTTATAAAATGGATATACTACCAAGTATAGCCATAGATCCGGCCCACATACCAAAGCCTTAGGCCCTTCCAGGTTCCGTACATCAGATGTATGTCCTACGTCCAAGACGTATACAGCAGCAGAGAGTTATGGGTAAGGAGGAGCTTGAATAGGAGGAGTGAGGAGTTTGTTGCTATTACTACAGGGCAACAAAGGCACCAGTCCTGATGTTTCAGTGTCCAGACAGGACCTGAGAAATCTTGTTTGGCATACAAAAACAGAGCTGTCTTGAAAAACCAAATATGGTGGAACACACGACAGCTTTTAACTCTGCAATCATTCTGCCATAAGTAAAAGTGTCTAAAAAAACTGCCTTCTATGAAAGATACTTTAACTACATTGCATAAATTAGTTCAAAAGGTGATAAACAATTTCTCCAACCAAAGTTTAAATCCCGACAGAAGTAAAAGTGTCTAGGAAAACTGCCTTCTATGAAAGATATTTTAGTTCAAAAGGTGATAAACTTAATTTCTCCAACCAAAGTTCAAATCCCATGGTGGAGATATAGCTTACTAAAGATTTTAAGTAAAGGACCTCCTTAAGGAAAGCCTGAATGTCTTGAGAGAAGGATGAGCTAACATCTTTGGGATTTGCTGGAGGATGAGTAGAAATTGTAGAAATAAGAACCTTAATGTCCGTTTCTGTGGCATACAGGGACAAAGCCACAAGTCTAAATTAGACAATGACAGCTCAAATAGTAGTTCAGGTGCTGGAAGAGACATTTGATGGAGTGCTACACTAAACAGCCAATCTCAGCTTGCAAATTCCGGGAAAGGAAATGGTGTTTTTAATTGGCTTATACACCTCAATGCAGACAGAGGCTTGCATGGCACAAGAAAAGCTAAAATGAGCATCATCTGTGTTATGTGTAGAAAAAAATAAGTGCATGTGTGTGTGTAAGCATGCACATATACAGAGAGGGAGTAGAATGCCATGTGGTGGTGTGGATGCAGATGTCACCCACTAGAGTGGAGTTGGAACCTCATGAGAAATATCACTAATGCTAGGATGCCATCTTGGTGACAAACCACTTTGACTGCCTGCATAATGGCCCCTCCATTCAGCTCTCACTTCCATTCTGGGGATACTCTGCATTGGAGAAGGAATACTTTCAAGTCTGATAGAGGGAGGCTCAAGCAAGGAGGCAAAAAGCATATAAAAAGAAAAATACACACACACACACATATATATATATATATATATATATACATATATATATTATATTAATATACACGCATACACAAACCCTCCCTTCCTTGATCAGTGAATAAGCTGAATAAGTATAAAATAAGTACTTAACTTGGTCGGTAAACCAAAGTAAAATGAAATTTAAACAATCTAGACCTTGACACACAACTTCAAGAAACAAATTTCCTTCCACCGTTTGCAAGAACTACAGTGCAATGAAAAAGTATTTGCCCCCTTCCGGATTTCTTATTTATTTGCATGTTTGTCACACTTAAATGTTTCAGATCATCAAACAAATTTAAATATTAGACAAAGATAACCCAAGTAAACATAAAATGCAGTTTTTAAGTGATGATTTTATTTATTAAGGAAAAAACTATCCAAACCTACATGGCCCTATGTGAAAAAGTAATTGCCCCCCTTGCTAAATCCTGAAGTAACTGTGGATAATCACAGTTTTGGGGAAGCTGAGTTCAATTTCAATAACCACACCTAGGCCTGATTACTGCCAGACCTGTTGAATCAAGAGATCACTTAAATAGAACCTGTCAGACAAAGTGAAGTAGGCCAAAAGATCTCAAAAAGTAAGACATCATGCCACAATCTAAAGAAATTCCGGAACAGATGAGAAACAAAGTAATTGACATCTATCAGTCTGGAAAAGGTTACAAAGCCATTTCTAAAGGTTTGGGACTCCAGCAAACCATGCTGAGAGCCATTATCCACAAATAGAGAAAACACAGAACAGTGGTGAACCTTCCCAGGAGTGTCCGGCCTACAAAAATTACCCCAAAAGTGCAGCGACGACTCATCCAAGAGGTCACAAAAGAACCCAGAAAAACATCTAAAGAACTGCAGGCCTCACTTGCCTCAGTTAAGGTCAGTGTTCATGACTCAACCATAAGAAACAGACTGGGCAATAATGACATGCATGGCAGAGTTCCAAGGCAAAAATCACTGCTGACCAAACAAAACATAAAGGCTCATCTCACTTTTGCCAAAAAACATCTTGATGATCACCAAGATTTTTGGGGAAATATTCTGTGGACTGACGAAACAAAACAAACTTTTTGGGAGGTGTGCAGCCTGTTACATCTGGCGTAAAAGTAACACAGCATTTCAGAAAAAGAACATCATGCCAACAAGTCCAACACGGTGGTGGCAGTGTGATGGCCTGGGGCTGCTTTGCTGCTTCTAGACCTGGACGACTTGCTGTGATTGATGGAACCATGAATTCTGCTCTCTACCAAAAAATCCTGAAGGAGAATGCCCGACAATCCGTTCGTGACCTCAAGCTGAAGCGGACTTGGGTTCTGCAGCACGACAATGATCCAAAATACACCAGCAAGTCCACCTCTGAATGGCTTAAAAAAACAAAATGAAGATTTTGGAGTGGCCTAGTCAAAGTCCGGACTTGAATCCAATTTAGATGCTGTGGCACGACCTTAAAAAGATGGTTCATGCTCAGAAACCCTCCAATACGGCTGAATTAAAACAATTCTGAAAAGAAGAGAGGGCCAAAATTCCTCAACAGTGATGCGAAAGACTAATGCCAGTTATCACAAATGCTTGATTACAGTTGTTCCTGCTAAGGGTTGCACAACCAGTTATTAGGTTTAGGGGGCAATTACTTTTTCACATAGGGCCATGTAGGTTTGAATAGTTTGTTTTCCTTAATAAATAAAATCATCACTTAAAAAATGCATTTTGTGTTTACTTGGGTTATCTTTGTTTAATATTTGCATTTGTTTGATGGTCTGAAACATTTAAGTGTGACAAACATGCAAAAAAATAAGAACTCAGGAAGGGGCAAATACTTTTTCATTGTATTGTATAACGGCTTCCTTTACAATACTTAAAATCTGTGTTGCAAAGAAGATGCTGCTAGGAAATCAAATTTCTATAATGAGTTGCATCAAGTTTAACCGGCCATGGTGGAAAAAAGCAGGCTCATTAGCTCATTAAAACTGAATAACAACATTGTCTATGCCAAAGGTGAACAGTTAATGAACTGTTGATATTAGTTTGGCCTTCCTGTTTAGCTCTGAGAATATCCTGAACCAACAGAAAAGGCGAGAAGGCACACATCAAAGACAGAGTCAAGTGAAAAGAAAAACATCTATCACTCAGACTGCCTTTTGAGGCATTAGTGTGCAGAAGGCTTAGTGATGAGCTTTGTCATGTGACAAATGGATCCATTTTGGATGACCCAAGATCTGTGTAACTTGTTGGAAGTGTCTTGGTTCCAGCTTCCATTCATGAGCCAAGGTCATATCCTGTTCAAAGCATCTGTCAGTAGTTTTGGTAATCCAGGAATGTTTATGGCTACTAGGTGAAAACAGTGCAAAAGAATCCACTCCATATTTGAACGATCACTTTGCAGAGTTGATAAAAAGTATATGTCCTTGCATTCACTGCTGCAGTATTCTTAAATATATGGGACATCAACAGTTATGGTAAGATTTTACATAACTGTACTTTCCTCTTTGTTTATGTACCACATTACTGCAGATTGCTTCAGAGTTACACATGTTGATTTAAAGACCTGGTTGAAAGTTGTCCTGGAAGGTTTTCAGTACTACGTATACTGCTGTTCAGCTCCTTCAGTTTGAAGTGAAGTAGTTTTCCTGTTGAGATCAGTTGCCTTAGACCAAGTTTCTGAAATAGTTTTCTCATATGTATTCTGAATAATCTGTAGTCAGAATTTTTACTAGTGATTGGTGAAATTAATGTTGTCCCTCCAGAAAAGTTTGCTACATCTCTCCACCGTAAGAGCTTGAATTCCCTCTTTATGTTCATGAGAAAGAAATGTTCATATCTAATGGATATGATGATTAGTTCCAAATGTTTCCAAGTTGCCACTTTGTTTTTCTCATCTGTACCCTTAACTAAGGGATTAAGAGAATGTACGACATGCACCTAGAGAGTGCCCTTAGAATTATAAGTTATGTACTTACCATAACTTGGTATCTGTGTTGTCCATTCATTCTTCCTCACAACTGGGTTACGGATCTGACAGACTTAGGTTCCAGCCTTGAGCTCCTCTCACTACCCACAATACTCCAGACTGTAGTCAACCTCCTCAGATCGAGCTTGCTGCTGACATTTTGTTATTATGCTAGATGCTTAATAAAAGATAAGGAAAGAAAAGCAAAACCAGAGGCTCATACAAGGTAATGCTATAAAATAAACTACATGGATGCTCTAGGAAACCCTAGGTTGATGGATGGCTGGGAGGGAAGGTGAGGAAGAATGAATGGACAACACAGATACCAAGTTATGTTAAGTACATAACTTGTAAATCTGATGTTTTTTTCATTCTTCCTCATCACTGGGTCAGAGTCCTGAGCTACTTAACTCTTGGGTGGCCTCAAGGAATGCTATAGCAGAAAAACACAAATGGCTCGCACTCTTAAGTCAGCTCTCCATTATTTAATGTATAAATAACATAAAATAATAATATCAATAAATTAAATACATCCACATAACTTTAGGGATGTGAACAAAGACAAAACAAACTTCGACAGTGAATTGTTCTGAGCATAGCATACCGATTTCGGGATTAAACCTTCATCAGTGCAATAACATTAGTCACCCTAATCACATTAAATACATTGCCCCTTGCTTCTACTGGGTGTTACAAATGTTCACTAACATAATTTACTTTTACTATTACTGATAAAATTTGTTTAAATAGGAAGAGTAAGGTTGGATGGCCTTCTTTGTTGGATCAGAAAAAGAAAATGTGCATTATAAAATTGGGTGCTTTACTTGCACCAGGTCTTAACGAACATTTGTAACAAACAATAGAATCAAGGGGAACCCACCGACTCTGGTCTTGAATGTCTGGTGGGAGTCTGCAAAATATTTGGCAGTAAGGTCGGAAATGCTGACCTAATGCACACATCAGGAGTTTGGCTACGGACCATTGGATCTGAAGAACTAGGACCTGAGGAAGGAGTAGAGATCTTGGAGAAATAACTGTAATCGTACTTCCTGTCAGCTCAGAAGGAAGGCATCCCAGATCCATGATCCCTAGGAGATGAAATAGGCCTTGAGTCCAAAAACTTCAAATCCGAAGGTGTGGATACTTTTGTAGAGGCTCCCAAGCAGCCCTCAAAGTCTTATGAGGACGCTTCTTAGGGTCATAAGAGCTGCGAGATGATTTTGAGGGGGTTTGAGACTCTGATGAAGAGAAGAAGGCAATGGCCCTCGAAGAGTCAGATATTAATCACCTAAATAATAAACACATTTACTATGCTAGTCAGAATGTGGGATTTTGTGCCCACATTCTGAACAGCGCTTAAAACCAGCAGGCCTTTTAGACATAACAGCAACCAGTTAAAGCCAAGAAAACAGGATAAATGTCAGAAAGAGAAAAAAAAACTCTATTTAAACTACTTACACTACTTGTACTATTTTTTTTTTAAGTAAAAAAAAAAAAAGAAAGTTTGAGATATCCAAAAGGGATTAAGAAGGCAGTAAAAGGAAGGACGTTAAGGCCTTAACACCAGCAAAAACTAGTGTGAGGGGAGGTACAAAATTGAAAAAGGTAGAATAAAGAGAATAGACACTTAATGAATTCTACTTAACTGTCACACAAAAGGAAACACTATTGAATGCACAAGACTGGAGAACCATGTCTATCAGTGATGGCGGCAAATGAGATATGAGTAGGTTGAATACAGTGTGGAGCATTGTAAGTAGTGGGAGAGCTTGTGGTTGGAACCTATGTCTGTAAAATTGTGGCTGGGTCAGATCCATAACCTAGTCATGAGAAAGAATGAAAAGGACAACATCACATATACTGTTGCTGTGATGGCATAAAAGACAGTGAGAGAACTGTACCAGGTCTGAGTCTCTGCCCATTTGTCCTGATTCAGAAAAAGTTTCATTAGTACTGAACCTTCCTTGTTTTTTATTTTCCCAAATCAAAACAACTAACACTCCTTGTAATGGAAACAGTTATATTTTTACTTTCTGAGGTATGCAAATACTAGAAATAAATATTTAGCAAATATTCTGGAGACTGCAAACAGCCAAAATGCTAGATTCAGAACCATAAATGACCAGATGCTATCTAGCATGAGGTACTGTCAGTGAGAAGGTCTCAAGTGAGTGGAAAGATGGGTATTTTCCATACCTAGTGCAACCATACAAAAGTCCTAACAAAAAGTAAAATTCTCAGAATCACCATTGTGAAATTTATTCTTATGAGCTTATTTGTGTCAAATAAGTTTAGAACTGCTATTGAGGAAACATAAAAACAATACTATTCAAGTGATCACATGGACCATAAGAGGCCTTGCCATATACACCTTTAAGTAGGATATTTAAGTTCTTGCCACTCAATAAGGGTACTTAATATTGTCCAACTCAAGAAAGGTGGTACATGATAACACTAGTATAAATTTATGTTTACCCATCCAATCATCAAGACCAGCCTTAAATAGGCAAGCAAGATAGCACGTTGCTTAACCTGTATAGTGGTAACTTATTCCATAGATTGAGAATACATTGAATTAGGAACCTATCCTTCCAGTGAGTTTTATTTGTTTGTGTAAATGGAGGTCCCTAGTGGGTGCATTTGTAGAGCCATTGGTTTTGCAAAAAACTGGGAAGTCAACTAGGAGTGGTATTTCATGGCTCAAAAAGTAAGGTGCAGGTCACCATTAGGCTGAGTATAAGGAGGATTGTACTAACCTGTCAGGATAGTTGAAGATTTTTTTGTTAAACATCACTCAGATGAGCAATGTGCTTGGATTTGGTACATAACAAAGGGGACAATGTATTTGATGACGGGTCTGATAAAGGAAGAGTATATTGGTAAGATGCCTTTTTTGTCTCTTGAAGATATTCCCTTGAAAATTAACTAGGCCAGATAAAAGGATTTCCTGACTGTGGAAGAAACATGATATAATGAGAAAAACATAGTATAATGTGTTGTCCTCATAAGTACCCATGCCTGTTATGATCGTATTTGTTTGAAGAGGAGCATCTCTTATAGGTGGGGATAGCTTTTTTTGATGAGAACTACTACGCTGTACTTTTTTTGTATTAAGCTGGAGAACATTTTAGTACACCTTATACCATATGCAAAAGCCCTGGTATGAGAAGTGTAAGCCATCCCTGGCAAAATAGGAGGTCTCATCTATCATCTCATCCTAGGCTGAAACATACTAGATCCTCTTGGAATAATACAAACTACATTGTCAATTGTTAAAAACAATTCTCTTGTCTTGTTATCTAGGCATCATTCTTGGTGAGGGCAAGATATTACTTAAGATCAGTGTCTTTCATGAGTCTAACACATGTATAGTAACTTCCATTACGTCTCTCTGCACGTCCCTCTTGGGTGGACAGCCTTGGGTCATTCACTCCCATATAGGCCACCACTAAATCATAGTTATACTTATCTGGATTAAGGTGCCTTAGTGTCTTTATAACATCACATAACCTAGCACTGGTGAAGCAGCTTAAAGTAATGCTCTTCTTGACTAGTCTGGTGAGTGTGGAGTGGTTACAGAAAATGAGCTGTCTTTTTTTGGAACCAGACATTTTTGGAATTAAAAACCTTGACTTCTATGAAGGAAAGGCACCCTCTGAATTGCTTTTTCTGTCAGTACATGCCCCATCAATTGCAGGGTTAAATTTATGTGATGTTTCAAGATCAGCTGCAGCATGTGAGGGTAGATACCCTTGTGATTTCTGAAGAAATTCTATTCCATAACTGTGTAGAGTTGTTTGTTGACACACCTTCATCTGTGGTTATATGCTGCTAGGCAGAAAGATAACTCTGACAATTTCTTTCTATTATTTCTGTGGAAAAGGAGAATGGATTTTAACAGCTGATTTGAATATTTCTGGTTGCGTCTCTCCTTTGAGATGATTTCAACTTCTCATTTAACTGCCTAGCTTTGTGCTGCTTCTGCACTGTTGTGAAGGTTTTCTTTTCCTATAAACAGGTTACTTGTTTGTAATTAAAGTCTCCTAACATTGAGGAGTAGAACATATATTCATTTCTTTAAACAAGGATATGTTTTGTCTTTCTCTTCTAAGTCAAAGAACCATGGAAAAATGCAGTGCCAAGAGCACAAAACGTGCCAACAATTTCACAACAAATACCAGCACTTAAGAGGTACCAAAAGCAGACAAAAGGCTCTGGAATCCACAGCAACTGAAACTTTTATTAAAAAATAATATATGCAGCACTTAAAACGCTTAACTTTATCACCACGTTTTTCATCTCTGTAGCACTGAGACTTCATCAGAAATGTTTTCCCCATATGAGATCCCTCCTTTTATTACAATCAGCAATTCAGCAATCAATTAACACCTATAAATGAATTAATTAAAACATCGATATATGAAAAGAAATATTTTAAAAAACAGTAAATTGAGCTGTTAAAATACATCGGAATCCAAGCTGTGTTTATGCAAAATTGTAATCTATCATCACCTCAACCTTAATATTGAAGGGCATCAGGAGATGCAAATTTTTTACAATATAAATGTAAATTATAAATCTGCATAAAATACATGCTTGAATGTACACAATGATGCTATCCTCTAGTGGCCAAAGCTAAGATACAGTGGTGAAAGGGACAATGTAACCTAAACTAAAAACATTATAATTTGTAAAATGTTGAGTAAGAACGTTTAAAAAACAGATAGACTATTAAGGAAAGAGCACAGCAGACAGACACCAAATGCTTTAACCTCTTTTATTCTATTTATTAACTAGAACTGCATCAGAAAACATATACAACTACACTCCGTCTTTTTAAAAAACACACCTGTCACATGACGTATTAACCAATAAGAATTTAAAGAATCAAGTAAGATTAAATTAAAGATATAAATCTAAAAAAAATAACTGATTTAGGATGCCATGCAAAACATGAATACATCACTAAACATTTTAAATATAGATATAAAAATGCTATCGTTAATTCATTTGTAAAAAGCATCTGATGTTAATGCTTTCATTTAGACCTGGTGCACGATCAGCAACCAGGTCTATCTGCCAATATGATTCTCTACATTCCAGCATTGTTTTATAGTTTCCACAAAAATCATTATTGGGCACCTTATCCAAAACAAAAAAAAAAAAAAGAAAACTTTTGAAATCAACACATGAGCTTACATGCTTGGCTAAAGCATTAGATAGATCTTTCTTTTTGACTGCAAACAGTGTTCTTGTATCCTTCTTTTAAGGCACCTAATGGTCTTCCCAATATAAAAACTGGGACAAGAGTTGCATAATGCAACATAAACAATATTCTTACTGTTGCAAGAATATCTATCTTTTGCCCAAACTGTTCTATTACAATGTTTAAATACCACTGAGGAAGTGTTGGATATATATCTACATTGTTTACGTCTTCCACAGGTGAACGTGCCAAAAGTGTTGGATGATACATTTTCAATTTTAACTGTTGCTGTACTTTCTAACATTGACAATGTTGGATAATCTCTAAGTAAATCTCAGTTTAACCCCTATAATTTTGGTGATGTCTTGATTACCCAGTAACATTTTCCAATTCTCCACAATAATATCTCTAATTAACACATCTCGTTAATCAGTAAAGGAAAGGTCAAGGTGAAAATTACTGTCAGAGTACCCTTATGCTTAGAGACAACACACACTGAGTTGCCTCCAATACTCAAAATTGGGCCGGCCACATTGTTACGTAATCTGATAACTTAATTCTCTATACCAATGAGCCATGGAGTGTCATAACCTCTTTATTCAAAAAAACTTCTAAGCTTGGCCATTTCTTGGACAAACACATTGTTGTCTGTGGTCAAACGACTCAACCAGATAAGTTGTCCTTTAATGACACCTTTTTTCCAAGTGAATTGGATATAAACTATCCCTATGTAAATACTGATGGACAAAGTCGATTTCCTGTAAATACTACTGAAAAAAAAAAACACATCTTTGTCAAAAGCGAAATGTATGTCTAAAAAAATTAAGACTTTTGCCAAATCCACTAACACTGAACTTAAGGAAATTGGTAGTTTCATTTAAATCACTGACCATAGCAGTAAATTCTTCATAGTTTCCTGTCCGCAAAAGAAACAAATCATCTATGTAATGTTGGTAAGCATAGATCTTGCATGCTTTAGGGTGACTGACTAAATACTTGATTTCCCAAATGACCATAACAAGACTGACAAAGGTCGGAGACACCCTTGCCCACACTGCCACTACTGGAAGTTTATTTAAAAAAACTGGTTATTAAACTTGAAGAAATTATCTAAAACAAGTTCCATTAAACCACATATTGTATTAATCTTGTTAGTGTCAAAATTTGTGTAACACAAATATTCCCTTAAACACTCCAATCCTACCTCCTGATTAATACAAGTGTAGAGAGAAATCACGTCTAAAGAAGCAAAATAAAAATATTCTTCTGATGGACTTAAATCTCTTAATATTTCCAGTAAGTGCCATGAGTCATATGAATAATACATAGATTCCTAAACAATGGGATTCAATACGTGATCTAACCATAATGAAATGGGTTCTGTTTTAGACCATCTGGCTGATATAACAGGACTAAATGGTGGATTAACATTGTTTTTGTGCACTTTGGGTATTCCAAAGAATACTGCCATTCTGGGATGTTCTACTTGCAAATAACTACAAGTCTCATGATCTATGCTTCTATCAAGCATATCAAATAATGTCGCATCTAATTTCAAAAAAATCCTATGTATGAATTTAGTATCAACTAATTTGTAACTAGTGTCATTGTCTAACATCTCACCAATGGCTTGAATTCACAGGTATTTATCACAACAATCATACCACCCTGGTCAGCCATCTTAACTCAATTCCTATTATTGACTAGTGTGCACAGGGCTTTATACTCACCCTAGGACTTTTAGTGTGTATATCATATTTAATCTTATATCTAAAAACTTTTTCATACACTTCATTAAAAACCTGCAAGGTACTATGCAGGGGTGGATTGAAAGTGCTGCTATGTTTAAGCCCATCTCTAATGTTTGTTTCTTTAACAACATCTTGTATAATATAATTTAAATTTAATTTCCTCAAATAAAGTTTAAAGTCAATAATTAATTTAGTCTTATTGACAGAACAACTGGGAATTAAAGAAAAACCTTGTTTTAACAATGAAATTACATCAGATAAAGTCACATTAGACAAATTCAATACATCCAAACATAAGTCTGAATTTAGATTTTCTTCTTCTTCTTCTTCCTTTTCCCTTTGGATTGCATCTGGTTCGACCATTTGGATGTCCATTTGTTCCCTGACTTGTCTATCAAAAAGGACCAGAATTGGGGGAACTATCAGAAGGTGGAATGGCTGCATTCGTTGATATAGGACCTGAATTTACAACTGGAATTTCATTCAAGTCTGTAGAAAGTACAGTTTTGTACCTACCATAAATGTAGATGTTCGAGTGCTAATACAGCTGCAGTCATAACAGATGGGTTCTCCTGCCGTCAGGCGGGTCCTCGGTCGGCCGAATTCCAAAGTCTAGGTCCGGCGTCGGTTGTCGTCGCTTCTTCCCTGACGTCAGTGCGCCAGGGGTATAAAATAACCAGCCAACGCCATTTTCTTCAGTTTTTCTTGCCCCAGATGTCAGGTGCCCCCAGAAGGAAGGCAATACATAAATTTGTGTGATAAAGCAATGCAATATGATCAAAATACAGTAGTGCAAGCAAATACAACAAGAATGAATACCCCAATCAGGTAGCATGAGGAGGTGTTAGCCAATAGGCCTGTCCCAAGAGGGGAAGGAGGGAGGGAAACCTGGACTGCAGCTGTATTAGCACTCAAACATCTACATTTATGGTAGGTACAAAACTGTACTATGTTCATCGTGCATACAGCTGCAGTCATAACAGATGGGTAGAATCCCAAAGCTAAGAAAGGGGTGGTAGGCACTAGGTGGAACTAGGAGGAGCCAGAATGCCCTGCAAGACTGCAGTGGCAAAGCCCGCTCTAGATTTGGAGTTTAATGGAAGGTGGTAGTAGTTGGAGAAGGTATGCACAGAACTCCAAGTGGCTGCTTCCAAAATATCTTTGGTAGGGACTCCTCTGAGAAAAGCTGCAGAGGTAGATGTGGCCCTTGTGGAGTGAGATCTGATGCCTATAAGTACAGTTTTTCCATGAAAAGAATAGCAAAAACGTATGCAGTGGGCTATCCATTTTGAGATAGTCTGGAAATTGGCTTCCCTTGAGCTCCTATAGCATAGGACACAAAGAGCTGATCTGATTTCCTGAAAGACTTTGTTCTGTCGAAATAATAACGCAGTTGTCTGTGGATGTCCAAGGAATGTAGTAATCTCTCCCCTTTGTTTTGAGGATTAGGATAAAAGGTAGGTAAGTGTATAGCCTGATTCAAAGCTACCCTGGATACCACTTTTGGCATAAAGGACGGATTGGTTCGTAAGGAAACTCTGTCCTGATGGAAGATGATGAAAGGTTGCACAGCCATGAGAGCTTGCAGTTCCGATACCCTACGAGCTGAGGTAATAGCCAGAAGGAAAGCTGTTTTCCAGGACAAATATTGCAAATCTGATGAGGCAGCTGGCTCAAAAGGAGGCAAGGTCAGCTTTTCTAGAATGAAATTGAGATCCCAAGCAGGTATTGGTTGTTTTCTTGGGGGTTTTAGATTCTTAGCCCCTCTGAGGAACTGTCTTAAGAGGGGGTGAGAGAATAAAGGTGGATCAGTGTTGTATTCTGCAGAAATGGCTGAGGCATGGATTTTGATGGAGGAGAAAGTCCACTGCCTAGCAGCTCAGCTAGATACTGTAATATTTGAGGTAAATTCAGTTTTCCCTTTTTCTCATTCCAGACACAAAACCGTTTCCATTTTGCTTTGTAAGCTTTTCTGGTAGACGGCCTTCTGGCCTCCAAAATGACATCCTGCACTTCCTTGGAGAGTAGGGTCTGTTGTGATGCTAAGGAATCTTCCATGCGGCTAGATTGAGTGTTTTTAGCTGACTGTGAAGAGTTTTGAAGCTGTGCTGAGTTAGAAGAAGAGGCATTAGAGGCAGGGTCCATGGTGGGGAATGCGTCAGGCTCCTCAGGAGTGGGTACCAGTGTTGTCTTGGCCAGTCTGGAGCAATGAGAATCATCTTTGGTCTGTATGCTCTGGTTTTTAATAAAACTTTGGGCAGCAGAGGAAGAGGTGGGAAGGCATAAATTGTCATTGATGTCCAACTGAAAGAGAGAGCGCCCACTCTCCAGGCCTTTGGATGAAAAATCCTTGAGCAGAATTTTGTCAATTGGTGATTTTCGTGGGAGGCAAAGAGATCTATGTCTGGCCTTCCCCATGCTTGAATTATCTCTGTAAAAACTTGAGGATGCAACTTCCATTCGTGTGGATCTGTCATATTTCTGCTTAGGTTGTCTGCCAGCATGTTTTCCTTGTCTGGCAAGTACTGTGCTTGTAGTTCGATTTGTAAGTCCAGGACCAGGTTCCAAAGTGACATGGCCAGTCTGCATAGTGGTTATGAATGGGTTCCTCCCTGTTTGTTTATGTACCACATTACTGTGGTGTTGTCCATCCTTATCAATAGTTGACCTGGTTGCAGGAGGTCTTTGAAAGCTATAATAGCATTTATTACTGCTAGCATTTCCTTTTGATTGATGTGTAGGTGCTTTTCTTTTTGGGACCATTTGCCCTGAATGCACCAATCTGTCATGTGCGCCCCCCAGGCGTAGTCTGAGGCGTCTGTTGTGATGACTTGATATGCTTGAGGCTTGCTGAATGGGAGACCTTTGTTTGCTTGGCATGCTTGAGCCCACCACAGAAATTCCTTTTGAAGACATGGAATTAGTGGTATTATTGTTTCTAGGCTGTGGCTGTGTTGAGACCATAGGTTTTTCAGGTACCATTGAAGTTTCCTCATATGCAGCTTTGCACATGGGATTAGTAAGATGCAAGATGCCATGAATCCCAGAGCCTGCAGGATTTTCCTTGCAGTCAGCCTGGTGCAATTTGCTAGTGTTCTGAAGTATTGAGTTAGTTGCCCCTGCTTCTCTGGCGTGAGGTAGGCCATCTGGGTGTTTGTGTCCAAGTTGGCACCCAGGAAAATTATTTTCTGAGAGGGTATTAGCCTTGATTTCTTTTTGTTGACTGTGTATCCCAGAGAATTCAACAACATTATTACATAAGCCAGATGTTTCAGAAGAATGTGCTTGCTGTCCACTTGGATCAGGCAGTCGTCCAAATAGGGGTATATTTGTATCCCTTGAAGTCTGCAGTAGGCAATTACTGATGCCAGGCATTTCGTGAATACTCTGGGCGCAGTAGATAAGCCAAAGGGCAACGCAGAGAATTGATAATGGGTTGAACCTGCAAGAAATCTGAGGTATCTTCTGCAATTTTGTCTGATTGGGACATGCATGTATGCCTCCTTGAGGTCCAATGTTACCAGCCAAGACTCCTTGCCCAGCATGGGAAGAAGCTGCTGTAGAGTGAGCATCTTGAATTTTGGTGCAGTAGAAATGTGTTTAGGATGGATAGGTCCAAAATAGGTCTCCAATCTTTTCCCTTCCTTGGTACCAGGAATAGTCTGGAATAAAAACCTTGACCTTGTTCGTGCGTAGGTACCTCTTGAATAGCTTTCATGTCTATGAGATCTGAAATTAGTCTTTGTGCCTCTGCCCTTTGATTGTGTGGCAGGTTTGGCATGCCTCTCATTTTTGGAAGGGTGTGAAAATGGAATCTGTAGCCTCTGTTTATATTGTCTAGGATCCATTTGTCTTTTGTGACAATATGACAATTTTTTGAAAATAATGCCAGTTTTCCACCTAATGGTGCTGCCATTTGAGTCTTGGTTGGCATGCAAAGGGGAAAGTCATTGGGCTTGCTTTCTGAATGGTTGCGAGTTATCCTCACCACCTCTTTGCGTAGGAGCTTGCCATTGTCTGCCTCTAAACGATCCTTGGGATTGCCCTCTGCCCCTCGGTCGCCTGTATCTACCTCTTTGGGGTCTGTCCGTGGCTGGAAAGGACCAATTTTTGGAAGGCCAATTTCTACTGAAACGTGGGGGTTGTACCTGTAGAAAATCTTTCACTGTTTGCATTGATTTAGCCTTTTCCTCCATTTTCCTTAATACCTCCTCAGCATTAGCACCAAATAATACATCCTTTTGTAGAGGGCATCTAGTAATTTAGCTTTGACATGATCTGGTAAGGTTTGTTCCTTGAGCCAGGCATGCCTACGTATGACTGACCCTGTAACAGCAGCTCTACATGAGGCCTCTAGAGCATCAAAACCACATTGTAAGGTATGTTTACCCACTTGTTCTGCACTATGCATCAAATCCTGCAACTCCTTCAAGTCTGGTTGTTCAGGTTGTGACATTTTACTTCTCAATTGTGATAACAAAAACTGTTGGTACTTTAGCATATGGAACTGACAGTTTAATGCCCTCATGGTTAAGGTGGCCGAGGTATATACCTTTTTTCCCCACCTTTCTAAGGATCTGGAATCTCTCTCGGAAGGTCTTAATTCCTTTGGGGCCCTGTGAGATAGTTTCTGGGTCAGCAGCATGGCTTTTGTATAGAAATTGGTGTGAGTCAGGAACCCTATAGTACCTGTCAGGCTTGACTGGAGCTGGAGGTAGAGAATCCGGGTTAAGGCAGGCCTCCGAGTACACATCATCTAGTATGTCCAAGACAGGAGGTATAGCTAGAGGCCTGTGCTGAGGTAGCAAGAGAAATTCCCTAAGCCTTTTCTTGGAATCTGAATAATCTTGGCCTTCCCAGTGGAAGTGTTCCCTTAAGGTATGCAAAGTTTCCCCAAATGAGTAATCCTCTGGGGGGGGGAGACAGAGGGAATGGACTCCTCAGCATCAGAATCTTCAAAAGGGGAGTAAGAATGTTCCTGTTCATCAGAGTGCTCTGAAATAATGGAGCCCTGATCAGAGGAGGGGGATTCTTCCTCCACTCTGGGCCTTTTGTCCTGGGGGGGGGTTGAGAACCCCTGATAAGAGTAATCAAATCCTCAGCCATTTTAAGCATCTGTTTTTTAGGTATGGGGGCTGGAGATGGGCCCTGTGTAGCTTGTCTCTTAGACTGCATGGCTGCTTTAGACTTAGTGTAAGCCTTGATGGAGAAAGAAGAGGAAGGTCTGAAGACACCTTGAGAGGAGGTAGACCTGTCCACATTTTGAGATTCACCTCCAAGAGTGGCTTCGGTATCTGTAGTTGGGGTGTGGGCCGAGGAGCCTGCGACCTCGGGCACAGGAGACACCGCCAATGTAGTGTCGTCGGTAGTCAGGGGCTACGTAGGCGCCTCGCTGAGAACCGGACCATGTGGAGTTGGCTTTGGCGTGGTGTCGGTAGAGGCCGCGGACCTCGTGTGTTGGTCCTTGTCTTTGCGTTTTTAAACAAAACTGGAGTCTGAGTATCCGACGACATAATATAGTTAAATTTTTTGCCAAAATAATGCTGGGCAAACTCCGCCCGACGCTTAATGGTGCGTTTGTTGAATGTAGCACAAAAGCGACAGACCGAGACGTCGTGGTCTGGGCCTAAACAAGGAATACAGAGGGAATGGAAATCCTTATGCGGTATTTGCTTCCCACATGAAATACAATTATTAACTTTGTCTGACATTGGTCTGAGGCAAGAAAAGTTTCCCCAACGGGGTTACTTAGCTTTTAGAGGACTTCGGTTGCAAAATTTTTCGTAATTTCAGGAGCTGGCCGACCGGCACTTGCGAACTGCTTCTGCTTCGGGCACCGCGCGGCAAGAAATACTGAAGAAAATGGCGTCGGCTGGTTATTTTATACCCCTGGCGCACTGACGTCAGGGAAGAAGCAACGACAACCGACGCTGGACCTAGACTTTGGAATTCGGCCGACCAAGGGCCTGCCTGACGGCAGGAGAACCCATCTGTTATGACTGCAGCTGTATGCACGATGAACATCAAAAGGCTACAGATTCAACTGTTGTAATCATGTTGTTAATTGAAGTACAGCCGTTAACATTGGTTCCACTGTTCTCAATGCTATTAGTGGTAAAGTTGCTGCTGCTGCAGTGTTATGAAGGATTTATTTTCCTATAAACAGGTTACTTGTTTGTAATTAACATCTTCTACAACTGAGGAGTAGAACATACATTCATTTCTTTAATGAGGATATGTTTTTGCCTTTCTCCAAGTCAAATACAGTGCCAAGAGCACAAAACGTGCCAACAAATTCACAACAAATACCAGCAAGGAAGAGCTACCAAAAGCAGACAAAAGGCTCTGGTATCCACAGCAACCAAAACTTTTATTAAAAAATAATAAATTCAATACTTAAAATGCTTAACTTTATCACAGTGTTTTTCGTCTCTGTAGCACTGAGACTTTATCAGAAATGCTTTCTCCACATGAAATCCCTCCTTTTATTACAAAAAAAATCAGCAATTCACCAATCAATTAACACCTATAAATGAATTAATTAAAACACATCAATATATACAAATTTTTTTTCTAAAAAACAGTAAATTGAGCTGTTAAAATACATAGTCTGCTTTTAGTACCTCTTCTCTTCTAAGTCAGCAATACTGCCACATACTGGTTAATCAAATAAAAACTGAAAGTCACTGCAGGATTAAAAAAAATTAAAAAACCTCAACCTAACACCCTTCAATGTACAGTCTTCTCAAAACTACCACTTGAGTCTCACAAGGGATAATTGGCTAGGCTTAAAATGGCTCACAAGGGCAGTTAGCTTAGTACTCATCTATGAACCTATGACCCTTTGACATGGCAGCTTTTGTGTAAGCATCCACAGATACATATGCAAATTCTGAACATTTCATTGCATGCACATCTACCTCATATACTATTCAAATACAGTTTCTATTTTAAAAGTAACAGTGCTGGGAATTGACTAAGTTTTCTTGTACTTTGATTCTGGTGTAAAACTGGTTTGTTTTCTCAGAGTTTGTCAGATCTTTTTCCAACTAGCATGTAATTTTTTTGTACTTGCACCCCTTGGCCATTCACATTACAAAAGAAGTAATTCAGAACATTTCAAATAAACCAAGATACGTAAAGGGATTTCCTCCACTGATTTTATGGATCAAAAAACATTCAGTGAGAATTAACTAATAAAAAATAAACAGTTGCTACAAACTCAACAACAGAAAGCACAAGTAGTTAACCAATAAAACAAAGCAAGAAGTAACCAATGGCAGTGTTCTGAAAATGGAATAGTGGTACAAAAAAAAACTTCAAGACATGCTGTTTGGATAAAGGTCTGAAAATCTACTTGACTGGATGAAAGAGTTTACCACCAGCCTGAATATGTCTCATACAGACATTAGTTACAAGTATGGAACAGATTTTCTTTTTTGGCTTTTTTTTGTTCTGAATTTTTAGTTCAGTTCTTCTCAAGTGCCGGTGATACTTCAGCTTTCTATGTATTGAAAGTGTTTTCTGAATCTGCTAAAAGATGGTTATTCTGAATAGGAAACTGTATTTTAAATACTATAATGCTGTAAACACAAGTATACCAGATATGCAAAGATTTTTATATTTTCCATATGTATCTAGTAGTCTACAGTCCATAACAAATGCAAAAGATGCAGGAAAAATATTTTCTCCCAACATTGGTTTCATACTGATAGAGAGTCGCAAGTTCAGGTTTGTGCAAACCTAGCCTATCTAAAAGAGATTTGTAAGCCTTTTTGATGCTGGAGGCTATGAATCTGGACAATGACTGAATATCCTTAAAAAGTTTATGAAAGTGGAGGAACCTTCTACTTTACATTTGAAAGCCCCATCATCTTCCTACATTTTTTCTAAAGTAGTGGAATTACCGGTGACCAGTTCTCTCTCTCTCATAAAATTTAATGTTTCAATAAAAAAATTTTTTTGAAGAGACTCTTATGATCTGGAATAAGGAGATTCCTCATCAGAATCTTTTATTTTTTTCATTATTTTTGAAATCTTTATTAAATTATCACATTTTAAATCGCAATGACAGTATTAATAGTAAACAATGCGCAACAGTGGTTTCTATTTACCATTGTGCAGTATACAGACACACACACACACACATATACACACACACACACACACACATCTGTGTATATGTTCCAATTTTCATTCACCTCAGTATTACATAACTTGGCCAATTACTGCCTTCCCTTAATCCTCACTTGTCTTCTTAAGCATCATTCAGCATGTATTGCTGCCTTTAGAACTATTTCTATGAAATTTACTCCATTCTAAATATCCTATCTCCATTTCTTTTATCCACTTTACAATATTCAAAATGTTCATTACTCTCGTCTTAGATTTTAATTTGCATTTTCCAGAATTTGACAATAACAAACTTATTAAGGTCTTACTACATCTAGGCAGTTCATGTCCTATATGCCAACTCAAAAGAATCATGTCCTTCATTACTTTGTTCTCCCCAACATTTCTGTCACAGTATTCAGTAGGGAAGATTTAAAACCTGCCAGCTTGTTACATTCCTAAAATGCCTCTTTTTTCCCACCACAATCTTCAGCTTTAGCTCTCTACCCGAGTTAAGACCCCTGAACTTGGGGAATAAAAATACCAGTGCAAACACTTCCATGCAAAAATCCTAAACCTTCTGGATGTTGTTGCATACTTGGCAGCTACACAGATTTTTTCTTCCTTTGTAATCTGCATTTCTATTCTCTTTTTCCATCCTCCTCTGACTGATACTTACAGGTTTACAATATTTTATATGCCTGACTAATCATCTCTTTTTAACAGCATCTTCTGTTCTAGTCTCAACTAAACATTCTATTCACTATTGGTCTTTCACTTAGCACACTGTTGTGCCTTTATGTCTGCCTATACTATAATCCCTGATAATGAAAGGAATTTCTTAATCTGCGGTCCAAACTCCTGCTTGGCTTTATCCCACTCCATTACCTTTCTCCTTTAGAGTTACATGCTCCTGATCTCCTAATACCTTGGTTTCTTGACTAATTTCCTCCAGAAAACTCCAGTTCCCAGTTACCCATTTTTCTATGCCCCAACTTGCAGATATTGGTAAAATCCCCTTTATTCCCACTCTGGCTTAGTGCTTAGAAAACATTTTGCTACTTTACAAACATACTTGTTACTATTCTCCATAAGGATGTGGCTCTGAAATCTTAAGTCACTCTGCATCACTCAAACTACACCCCACCCCAAATCATCCTCTTTCACTCTGATTTATAACCTTCTGCTTGACTTACATATACTTGCCTTAACTGTATCGCTTTAAAATACCCCTTCAAATCAGGTAACACTAAACTACATTGTTCTCTGGGGAGAATCAAATTCTGCTGTACTACACTGCCCTAAATAAATTCCTTCAACTCTTTATTGCCATCCATAACTTCTCTCTTATTTTTTAAGTCAAAAAATCACCTTGTGATGATGTGAGGTACTACCAGCTATGCCAGAAGTGGGGCAGTGGATGTGTAATAGGTGCCAGCACAGCTAGCTATTTGTATATCAAACTGATTTGAACAGATGCTTGTACTGAAAATGTACTTGTAAAGCTGATTGTGTTAAAAATGTACCAACGGTGGGTCCTGCTGACAGAAAAGAAATATACATGCATGTAGTAACTGATTCAATATATTCATTGCAACTGCCGAAATGAATACATTGTAAAAGAGGATACTGGAAGAGAAGAGGTTAATCTCAATCTAACTGACTTTGAGAAATAGTAAGAAGTTAAATTACTGCTCCTAGGCCATAAAGATGCTATCTCACAGTTTTGAATTACGCTAGAGATGCAATGCCTGTAAGAAGCATGGTTTGTTAGTCTCTGTAGGAGGGGTAGACATTTATAACTGTTTTAGGACTTCCAGAAGCTGCACCAGATCTGAGCAATGCTCTTGTGTGTGTATTATTGACATGTAGGTGCTAAGTCTTGGCAGTTTCTAGCACAGCAGGCCTTAGGCATAAGCCAACTACATGGCCGCCTAGGGTGCCACTCTAACAGTGTCACGTTTCCAGTAATTTATTTTTTGTAGTAAAGAAACATTTTCTTTAAAACATGTTGAATGAATACAGGAAAAACTGAAGAGTAAGAAACACTATGAGAAAAAGGAAGAAATACGTAATCTGGATGGTGTTGTTATACCAGGATGGGGGCACTGGGTGGAGTTGGGGGGGCGCTGTGCAGCCCTTTTGCCTATGGCACCAGCTGATCAAAGACCGCCCCTGATTTCTAGCAAAGGGGGGTTGCTTGGGAACCAGAAGTCAGCTGACCAGGTGTATGTGATGTCACTATGTACAAAAATAATGTTTTAATATTAGGTGAGACACAAGTCTCAGGACAGTCCGTTTCTTGGAACCTGACATAGAAGGATCCCTCATCTACTTAGCCTTGCTTTGCTCTATTAAGTAAGTAGGAACAGTAGTTCTCTAGATCTGTCAGGAAAATATACTGAGAATAGTTAAGTATTGTTTTACTATAACTGTATGAATCTTTCCAGCTGTGTTATTTTTAATATTTCCTGTGACTGAAACTCTGGTATTTACTGTAAACAGACATTTCATATTTTCATATTATTTATTATTAAATATATTTAAACATTTTATTGTGGCTGGTCCTTCAGAGTATATTTTAACCTTTGAGAGTACTTATATCTATTGGTGACAATGTAGCCACTCCTGAGGCCTGGCTGTTTGGTCAACATTACCATTTATATGAATTTCACTCAGTATAATTGGAAACCCTTACAACAACCTTAGGTAGCTGGCTTTGTATAGTCTGGGCAGAAGGGGGCATAGCAGATAAATCTGTGTCAGCTTTTCCCAGGTGTGTGTGTGTGTGTGTGTGTGTGTGTGTGTGTGTGTGTGTGTGTGTGTGAGAGAGAGAGTATGTGTGAGAGAGAGAGAGTGTGTGTGTGTGTGTGTGTGTGTGTGTGTGTGTGTGTGTGTGTGTGTGTGTGTGTATGCTACTTGAGGCAGGGACATAAAGCACTGGCTTTCACAGAGATAGTGATGCAGGACTTGGCTTGGACACTCAGCTGAGGACTTAACCCTATAGCTGTGCTAGTGGGGAGCCTTACTGGGGCCCTGGAGGGAGAGAGATATAAAGAAATCCAGACCCCGGGCTGACTGTTTCCTGTGTGCTCTTAATGGAAATTGTGCTTGACGCAGAGAGGTCTGCATCTGCAAATACTGAGTGTATCCATTTGTATTCCAAGTGAACGTCTCCGAGGATTCAGGCTTCTTGATTACTGGCCCAGAGTAGGGACGTCACACAACTGCCCAAGGCTAAAGGGACTAAAGCATTTTCAATGTGTGCATCTTACTATTCATATCCATAATCAAGAGCTTCCCATTTTTATTTATTGTATTTTCTGTTTAGTCTTTTCCCAAATATGCTTAGCTGTCATAACAGAATAGTTTTAATCCATACACCTAAATACTTCATTGCATCATGCTTCTGTAAGTATGGGTACTGCTGAACCAATAAATGTATAACTACAAAGTTTACTGTTATAGCTTTTATTTTAATTTATGTTATATCCATTCTGTGAATTTTGAGAGAATGAATCGGTTTCATACAGAAATTATGTTATTCACTTGCAAGATATGGAGGATGTGTTCTTTTTTTACCTTTTACATTCCAGAAACTTTGTAGGTACCTGCTAATGTTTGTGTCCATGTATTCAACAAAGTTTCCTGTTATTAACTTCAGTAAACTGCTATATCCCATGCAAATGCCTTACAGTAAAAAAAAGACAGAAGTGAGTCAACCCATGCAAATGTCTTCATAGGTTCATAGGTTCATAGGTTAGTACTAAGCTAACTGCCCTTGCAAGCCATTTTAAGCTTAGCCAATTATCCCTTAGAGAACAAGACCCTGCCCCTGCACCTTGTGTTTGTAAGGCAACACACCACACCCCAGGCCACACCCAATCTTACAGTCAAAGGAAAAATGCAGTAAATCAAGACTGATCTGGAACAAGCAAAGACTGGCCTAATTTGAGAAAATACTCTGGGAATGCTATAATATATATAACCTCCTTTGAAACCCTTTGATCTAACAGGATCATAGAAGGTACCTGCATAGCTACTGTTGAAGGCGCTGCCACGTTTGAAGGTAAGTGGCTATGACTGATATTTAAAAGAACTTGAGATAAGTACAAAATAAGTTTATACTGTTCCCTTAAAAAGGCCTGCCATCTTGGCTTGATAACTCCAAAGGACTGAGAAAGCATTGCATTATGGCTTAATGTCTGAAGAAATTCTCTATAGCATTATTAATTTCTCCAAATCTTTTGGGTTTCTAATACCATGACAGAAATGGACCATATTCCTAAGTCAAAGTATGATTGCAGTCTTTGATGTCAGCCAGAAGTGCTCTTCACAGCATCTGCAATGTGCCCAGTAATGACTCCTTCTGCAATTCGTATGGAGTTAAATGTATCAGTAACATATCTAAATATGACTTGATTTTTTTTTTTTATAAGACCCATTGCTCCCTCTACTATTGGTACTGTCTGAGCATCTTTCTTCTACATTGCTCTTGTTTCTGCCTGAAAATTCTGATATTTTATGACTTTGTGTCTCTCTGTAAGCAAGACACTCCAGTCAGTGGGTGTAGCGATTTTAATGATCAATGTTACTTTTGTCTTCTTTTTATGGCCCTCTATATCTGATTTTCTTATATCTATCTTTTGAACTGTTGGTAATGGGTGATCCCATGGGACGTAGACGTCATCATTTTCTAGGATGCTTTGTGGTCATGTTTCCAGTGTTTTTCTGCTATTTCAATATTATAATCTTTGCACAATCCCCAGTGCAACAGTCTTGACACATTATTATGCTTTTCAGTATACAGTTTCTGTCATTAGTATGTCACAGCCAGCAACAAAGTGTGCAACTGTTTCCAATTCTGTTTTACATAACCTACAAATGTCTATTTCTCTCAAATGTTCAATGGACTTTGTAAACCAACGTGTATGTAGTCCACTATCTTGGGCTGCCGGTATTAACCTTTCATCCTTTGGTTTGAATTTGCCTCTCCTTAACCATTCCTGGGTTCAATCCTGATCAACATGAGGTTGTTCCACGAGTTTTCTATACTTGCAAATATATTTATGCATTATCCACATTTCTTGCCTTCTCATCTGATCCTTCACCTTATATTCTTTCTTTTGTTTTTTGGCACACACAGTTGCAGCCTGATTTTTATCTACTTCTGGTTTGATTTCCATTCCTCCTTGAAGCTGATACACTTCTGCTAGCTTAAGAAGGGAAGTTATTTTAGACTTATTCTCCTCATGCTTCAAAACTTTCACTATGTTTGAGTCTTGTGAGGTCAGCAGATATGCATGCAGCCCCAGGATTACAGATCTATACATATAATCAATTTCGAGTAGGCCCATACCTCCTTTGGAACAGGGAATATATAATCTTGGTAAGCACTGATTTTTATAAATCATTTAATGTGCATGAAGCATCCTTTTCTTTTTCCTGTCTAATCTATCCAACACCTTTTGGGGCCAGTCAATCACTCCAAAACTGTAAATTAGGACAGGAAGACCAAACTGGCTTATAGCTTGAACTTTGTGCCTTGATGCCAATGCTGTTTTCAGGATTAATGCAAGTCTTCTAAAATATTCCTTACTGAGTTTTATTTGCATTTGTTCATGTTTCATTGTGGAGCCTTCATCAGTTCCCAAATATTTATTCACTCCCTCTTGCTCAACTTCGTTTGTATCACATTTTTGTCCCAAACTGACATTTACTTGGTGCTGCAGCTTTCCTGCTTTAAAGGTTGATTTTGGACATTTATCGAGACCAAATGACATTCTTATATCATCTGAAAAAGTTTTTACTAGCAGTTGTACTTTTTGTTCCTCATCTGATGAGCTACACAGTTTTAAATCATTGAAAAAGAGAAGATAAGTCTTTACACTTTTTTGCTTTCCGGTAGCCAAATTGCAGCCAGGACCCAATCTTTTAAGCAGACAGCTTAATGGGTTAAGGGAAAGGCAAAAGAGCAGCAGTGATAGAAAGTCACCCTGGAATATCCCACTTTGGATTTTTATCCCTGGAATAATAATTTGTCCTTTATCATGACTTAACTGCAAAGTGGCTTGCCACTGTTTCATAGTCGCTGTAATGTAGTTTATCAGTGTAGGGTGTATCTTATACATTTTTAAGTGCTCTTTAATCCATGAATGTGTGATACTGCTAAATGCATTTTTGTAGTCTATCCATGGCATACTTAGATTTTCCCCCTTTTTACAGTTCTCCACTATGACTTTAACAAAAATTGATCCTTAGTTCCATATGACTTTCTCTTATTACCCTTTTGTTCTATTGCTATAATTGAGTTTTCTTCTAAATGACTATAAAATATGTCGGCATCAATTCCAGTTTATACATCATCGGAAGGTAAATTATTGGTCTATAGTTTTTAGGGTAGTTTGCAGGTTCACTCTTGTAGGAGTATTGTTTTTTCTGTTGTTAGCCAGGCTGGTGTCTGTTCTGGGTGCGCATATAACTACTTCTTACTCATGGGAAAATCTTCACGCAAAGATGTTAATACTTTTGGTCAGAAGTTAGGTACTGCATCTGGGTCTGGGGTTTTCCGAGGCTTTTCTTAACCTTGTTTCAATCTCCCTGGACGTTACTTTATCCCATTTCATATCCTATACATCTGAACATCTTATTCTTTTACTTCTTCTATTTACCATCTTTGTTATGTTCTATAGGATCTTCATAAATATTTCTCCAAAATGTTTATAGTTCTTTTTTTAGTGGTCTTTCAATTCTTTTTATCTTGTTTCCCAATTCTCTATAAAACTTTTTTAGGTCATCAATAAATTGCTTATTTTATACTTTTCCTTCTTATTCTGTTTTTCTGCCTCTGCTGATATTTTTAGTGTATTATTTGAGATAGTGCATGATAAATCCTAATCCGTTACATAATACTGGGCATTGCTTTCATCACTTCTATATTTCTGAGTATTTTTGCTGATCTCTTCTCTCTTCTATACTCTTCTAACAGTGACACTTCTTGTCTTAATTGCTTTAGTTTTCTCTATTCAACACATCCATGATGGCATTCGATTTCTCCCCATCCTTTCTCTTATTACCCTGTGCTCTTGTGGTAGGACTTTATCTGTTATATATTTGGCTGCACAGTAATGTATCCCATTTACTTCTGTTACATCACAGGAATCACTATGGACAGTCCTAATTACTGTGCTCATTTGTTTTATTAAATTTCAAACTTATTGGATTTTATTGATCTTCTGCAGTCTATTTCTTTCATTGATCTTAAAATGTCTATCCATCTCCATTAAATCAAGCAACTCTTCTCTTAGCTCATTTTCCTCCAAACTGATGGCACATTCTTTGGTCGCCATTTCCTGTGGGTATTCTATAGAAAGTTCCAGAGCTTCTTCCTGTGCCACATTCTCTTCAGTTTCATCCTGTGTCATCCATTGCTTTTTCATATGGGAACTCACTGGGCTATCACTCCATGACACTGACTGTGTCAGAGTTGCCACAGTTTCCTGTTCTTTCCATTGCTGTTATAGCTCCAACTGAACCTTTGCACTGGTTTCCTTTGGGAGGCTCCAAAGTATCTT
The DNA here is from genome assembly GCF_019279795.1 of Protopterus annectens. Taxonomy (NCBI): domain Eukaryota; kingdom Metazoa; phylum Chordata; order Ceratodontiformes; family Protopteridae; genus Protopterus; species Protopterus annectens. Next base: position 1,106,582,647 of record NC_056728.1, on the reverse strand, counting down.
TATATGTTTCCTGCTCTACTGGTTTTGCCTTAATTTGGGTGTCCACTGCTCTATCCTGTTGTGTTGTTATCAGAGTTAAATGTTCTATACTAAATCCTTCACTTTGCAGGTAATCCATAACCTCAGTTTTTATTTCTTTAACTTCTCCATTACTAATCTTTTTTTTCCACTTTTCCTCTTTTTTATTTTATTTTTTGTATTGTAAAATTTTCCAAATCTTGATGTCTTTGCCTGCATTTCTCTTCAAATATCTTTGGTGCTGCTCTTTTTGTATTGATTAGTTTTGCTTTCGCTCTTTGCATAAATATTGTACCATATTAAATCTCTTGCTCTTTCCCATATCCATATTTCTTCTTCAGATGTCTCCTGCTCCTCTTGTTTCTTCTTACATTGGGGACTAGTTGTTTTAGACTTTCTACACTGAATCCTTCACTTTGCAAATATTCCATAACTTCAGCTTGAATTTTTTTAACTTCTGCTTCACTAATCTTCTGTTTTACATCCTCTCTTTGTGATCTTATTTTTTTATTGTGAAATTTTCCATATCTGGATGCCTTTGCCTATATTTCTCTTTGAATATCTTTGGGGCTGCCTTTTTGTGTTGATTAATTTTGGGCTTCTGCTTTGCATAAATATTGCACCATATCAGATCTCTCTTTCTATCCTATGTCCATATTTCTTTTTTATACCCTTCAAATCTCTCAAAATTTTGTTCTTTACATTTTTGCACTTCCTCACTCACTTCTTTTCCAAACAGCACAAGATGTCTTGGGCTATATAGTGTTTTCATGGTTCTGTTTAATTAGTGCACACACATTTTTATTTGAAGCTTATGACACTTTTTCTTTTGGATGTATTTTTCTTTCCTTTAATTTCTCTCAATCATTTCATATATCGTTTTTGTCTGGAAATTCTGGGCTTTTTTCCATAATAGTAACAATACATAATTTCTTTCTTATCCTCAATAGTCTGCTCTATTGTCTGCATGGCTCCTTTTTGGCCCATCAGTTTTTGTCATTTTGTGTGGACTGTTACTTCCTTCTACAACAGGGGGGCCATCTTCCCCCAGGCCTGGCCTAGCCCCATTGTAGGAATATTTTCATGTCTTGAGGATTGTACACAGTCATCTTTTTCCAGTCCTGGTACCAGTGCACCTATCAAGATTGGGCATTTTCTATCCTGGGACTTGTGCATCCAGCTATTTTTTTTTCATTTTTTAACCTACTTCTGTCCATGATATATGCTATATAAAATGTAGTCTACATATCAGTATAGTCTTGGTGAGAATTTGTAAAAGTAGGGTCCATCTTGTGAAGATACTCATCAAGACTTGAGGATGAATTAAATTCCAGCAACAGTTCTCACCTTTTGCTGATTTTATCATCCCTCCATTTGGACCCCAGAACCTATAGCACTTTCCTTCTCAACATTTTTTTTTATTTTTCAAATACATTTGAATGAATTCCACAGTATTTAAACATAACATCTTAAATAACTATGAACAGATCTTAATGTATACAGTTACTTTATAAGTATGTCCAATCCATTATCAGAGTGTCTGATCAATTATTGTAAAGAGGCAATCAATTATAAGACTTTTCCCCAAGGGCTGTTGATAAATGGCTTTGGATACATTCTTAGTTATTTAATTACAATTTCCAATAAGCTGTGGTCTTCAGTAGGCTGTAAAAGTCTTCCAAAGTTGGTATTGTGTTTGTATTCTATTTTCTAGTTATACCTATAGCACTTTTAGAATGTACAGATATTAAGGAAGACCAGACAGACTAGACAGAGAGCAGCACTTTGACCCATGTTATGTCAAAATCCTGATTTTGCCACCTGGATCCTGGACTTTCTTCAAGACTGCAGTGGCCAGGCTTGTGACTAAGTGAGAGGAGTGCAGAAAGCATGAGATGCCTTTAAGGGTTACCAGGCAAATGTACCCCACCATTTTATTACTCATGGGTGGTGGGATGGATGAGAAATGCAGCATGCTTGGCAGAAATAGTAGAGCTTCAATCCATATCCTTTTGGGATCAGCTGAGACTGTCAAAACAAGAATGCTAAAGCAATGGTAAGCGCTTTCACTACCAATTAAAACAGTCTTCCCTCCACTATTTAAATGCAAACCATCCAATCAGGAACCAAGAAACAAATCACCTATTACTTAAAGTTGCAATACACCTTATTAAAACATTATTTCTTAGCACACACACATAGAATATATATATATATATATATATATATATATATATATATATATATATATATATATATATCTCAAAAGATGCACATTTTTTAAACAAAAATATAAAATAAAATAAACGTAATAAAATGCAATAATGCATCAATGTTTTAGGGAGCGAGATTTCAAGTGGGGTTTCAGGGATACATGCTCAGTGATGCCTGGAAACTTATCTGCATCTAACTGTACAACCCACTGTTGCTCCCTTCTTTCTGTGAAATTCTTGACCTCACCCCCTCTAATGTTCATAGCTATAATCTCTAAAACTAAAAATCTAAAACTATGCTACATGTTGTCCCAACGCACTCTTAGCCCTCTTGTTCCTCACATCCCCTATGTGTTCAAAGATATGTTCTTTCAGGCCCCTATTGGTCTTCCCTACATAGTATACAAAACACACTGAGCAATAAGAAAAATAAATCACATCTTTTGTATAACAATCAGCATACAAAGATGTCTCTATAACGAACCCTTTCCGTGGATGTTCAAAATGATTGCCTGTGTGTATAAACTTACAGGATTTGCAATGTCTACACAAAAAGGTCCCCTCTGTGTGTCACGGTGGTGTATATCCTTTGCTGGCACTCTTATAGCATAACTGTCTGTTTAGTGACTTACTGCTTCTAAAACTGAAAGCAGGGTAATTTCAAATCAACCCTCTAAACTTCTCATCCATACTTAACATCCATACTTAACATACATAAAGAAGACCCAAGGGCCAATCAAGAAAGACAGCATCTCTCAGGGACTCCCCCTGAGGGGGGATTAGGGCAAAGTAGTGCTGCACTTGTTCCCTGGAGAGGCAAAGAGATCGCAGCAAGGCTGGCGCCATTAGGGATTGAGAGACCACTCGTGAGGCAGTAGAATGTGTCTGCTCAGCTTGTCCGCTATCACGCTGGAACTCCACAGGATATTTATTTATTTAACATTTGTTTACCGAAAAGTCCGACTGGACAGAGGTCCGTTTTCAGCAGAGGCCTGGGGAGAAAAGCTCTATGAGTAACCGTACATTTTCATACACACATTACAATAATCAAAGTATCAAGTAAACAAATTGTAATACAATAAGCACATACAAATGTATTGCATCTTGACAACAAAACCTGGGCTTTGAACATAGCTAGAACTATTTGTAGGTATGACTTATGTTAAGCTATAAGGTTAAGACAGGTAGGTAGGAACAAAGGATTAAACACCAGGGAGCAGTTGGATATGTTTTGGGTATACTGTGATGTATCAGAGCACTCATGATGGGTTAAGTACAGGAACATAGCCACTTATCCTTTAGAAAAGCTTTAAGTGATAGCTTAAAGTGGTTACTGGATGAGATTGAGAGAATGGAGTTAGGAAGGGAGTTCCATATACGAGAAATATAGTTGGAAAATAAATATTCTCCTGCAGTGTTGTTGGCCTTGGAGACGGTGAGTAAGTTCTTGTTAGAGTGAAGTGGTCTGCTGGAACTGTAAGGAAGGATGAGATTTTGTAGTGCAGGGGTTCTAGTTGGTTGTGTTACAATTTTGTGAGTTAGAGTTGGTTGTAAAGAATAATGTTGGGAATCCTTAAAGATGTACAATTATGTGTTCTATATGGGCAGTCAGATGCAAACTTAGCAGTTTTATTATAACATGCTTCTAGCTTAGATAAGTCAGTTTTCCTTAGATTAGTTAAAATTGGAGAGGCATATAGTATACCATTGTGGTCAGGAACCTTTTGTGCCTATATAGACTTCCAAGTTTCTTATGGACTTTTTTATAGTTAGGGAGACATGCAAGTCAAATTTTAGGGTATTGTCTATTTCCACTCCAAGAAGCTTTGTATGCGTTGTTGGGGAGATCACAGTATTGTCTTTGGCTATTATGTTAAATGTTGCGCATGAGACAGATATCTTGTTAGGTTGGAAGAGTAATAATTTAGTTTTGTTTGGATTCAGGATTAGATGGGCATTAGCTAACCATGTTTCAAAAGAAGTGAAAGATTCCTGTGTTTGAAAATGAAGAGATGACAGAGAAGTGGCAGCACAGATGAGTGTTGAATCATCTGCATACTGTATTACAGAACCATGTGGAGTAGCTGTGTGTAGATTATTTGTTAAGAAGGAGAAAAGGAGAGGGCCCAAGATAGATCCTTGGGGACACCAACGGATAAAGGAAGGCATGGCGATAGAGTACCCTGCCATAGAAAAGATTGTTGACGGCCAGATAAATAGTTATGAAACCATGCTGTGACAGATGATGAGAAGGATAGTTCAGTTAGTACATCTATTAATTTGGAATGGGAGACCATATCAAAAGCTTTTGATAGGTCTAGAAAGATGGCAGATACAAAGTTGTTATTCCTGTGATGGTTTACGGTATTAGTGAAGGAACTGAAATGGTATCTTTCACTAATACCGTGAACTGAAATGGTATCCTTCAAGCCCCCCTGGGCCAGTCGAAACCACATCCCACACTGCTGAATCTTTCACAAATGCTTTCTACGGGCATCTCCAAGAATGCATGGATCATGCAATCCCAAATAAAACCAAGACCCTTTCCACCAAAGGCAGGCATCCTATCTGGTGGACCCCAGCCATAAACAAACTTTATAACAAGAGAAGGAAGCTACTGCAAGACAGAGCAAAATCCCATAAAGGGAAGGCATCCCTGATCAGCACTAGCAAAAAACTACGTTCTCTAATAAAATCATAAAAGGCCAACTTCGAGAGAAAAATCACTAAGGACACTAAAGATAATCACAAGGCCTTCTTCAGTTATGTTAGAAACCTGGGCGGAAACCCTCAGATATGCGCAGAGTTAGTTCATAACGGCAAAAAATACACTGAACCCACAGATATTGCCAACATACTGGCAGACAGGTTCAGTGCAAATTTCTCCCCTCCCTCTCCCCCAAAAGACGAAATAAATATCTCAGCTGAATGCAACCTCCCTGAAATCTCAGATGTCCAGGTGAGAGATGTCCTCAGCAAAGCTAAAAATACAGCATCCATGGGACCTGACAGTGTCCCGGGTTGCATGCTACGTGAACTCCTAGAGGAGCTAATCCCGCACATAAGAACGCTGTTTAATCTTAGCCTTGCTACAGGATACGTCCCTGAACACTGGTGTACAGCTACAGTGGTCCCACTCCACAAAGGTGGCACCTCTACAGACCCTGGAAACTACCGCCCCATAAGCTTGACCAGCCTGGTCTGCAAAGCTATGGAAAGGATCATTATGGAACTCATAAACAAAGACATCGGGGACCTACAGACAATTGACCCTATTCAGTTCGGCTTTGTAAAAAGCAGATCCTGTCTTTTAAACCTGGTGGACCTTTTTGAAACAGTCACTAGAGCCATTGATGAAGGCAAAGCAGTTCATACAGCCTACCTGGATCTGGCAAAAGCCTTCCACACAATACCCCACTCAGGCATCACAGGCAAGCTCAACAGCTTAAATGTAAACCCGTTTGTCACAAGATGGGTTGCAAACTGGCTAAAGGACAGAACCCACAAAGTCAGAATAGCTGGAGCTATGTCAGACTCTAAGCCAGTCACAAGTGGAGTCCCACAGGGCTCTGTCTTGGGACCCCTCTTGTTTGGCATTTATTTCTCAGATGTGCAGGCAAACATAGGGGGGGTTCTGGCTGACAAAGTTCGCAGACGACTGCAAACTAGGCACCATAGTCGACATACCAGCTGACACATGCATCCTCCAGAAGGGCCTCACAGAAACAGACGACTGGTGCCCGAGTCATGGCCTTAAACTAAATGCCAAAAAATGTATAGTCATCCCCTTTGGAAAAAACAAAGTACCCACAAATTACCACATAGGTGGTAATCCATTAAGTATGGAAAAAGTAATCAGAGACCTGGGGACCCAAGTTGACAGTGACCTCTCATTTGACACCCACGTCGCCAAAGTGGTTAGAAAGACCTTCTACCTTGCCCACCTTATCATGAAAAGATTCACATCCAGATCAAAGGATGTCATTATACCCTTATATTTCTCCCTTATCAGGCCTATGATTGAGTACAATGCTCCATTTGGTATGTACCTCACCCGGCACCTGCAGCAGCTGGAGAGACCCCAAAAGTACCTTACCAAGAAGATCAAGGGTTTCCAGCATATGTCATATGCTGCCAGACTGAAAAAGCTCCAGTTCTATTCAGTAGCATACCGCCTGCTCAGAGGTGATCTGTGCCTTACGTACAAGGCCTTGTCCAATTCAGAATTAATGGACATGCTCCACCTCAAAAAATCCAAATCCATCAGAGCCACAAGAGCTAAAGATCTAAACCTCAGCACAAATATGAATAGGACATGCTGGAGGGACAGATTCATAACCCAGAGGCTTCCCGCACTCTGGAACAGGATACCTGTCCATGTTAGGCAGAGCCCCTCACTGACTCTCTTCAAGAGAAATCTGGACGAATGGATGGGTGATCGTAGGTTTACCCCGGGGTCATCTCTGTGTCATTGCTAGATAGAGGCACAGTAAACTAAATTTAATTTAAATTGTACACTTTTGTATCATTACATGGGGTGGCGAAAGCCACATACACTTTGGCTAGGCTTATAAATGCCCTAGGGCAGATAGCCTAGTACTATACTATGAAACTATGAAAAAGAGAGCTGTAGTGGTACTGTGTTATGGGCGAAACCCATGCTGAGTATTTGCAAAAAGGTTATTTGTTCGTAAATTTCATGACATGGAGATGAATACACCTTTCGAGTAGTTTAGAAAGAGATGAAAGAATAGCAATTGGCCAATAGTTTGTCAGTTCTGTGGAAGGTCCCCCTTTATGAAGTGGGATTACATGGGAAATTTTCCACAGTTGAGGGACCTTGCTTTCGAGAATGGATCTATTTATAAGGATTGATACTGGGAAGGCTATAAATTCAGCTGCAATTTTGAGGTATTCACTGGGTAAGTTATCTATGGCAAGTGTAGTAGGTTTTAGTTTCTGTATTAGTTTTTTTATAGCAGCTGTAGGAACTGGGGAGAAAGAAAATGAGGCATTGCTAGTTGTAGACTTGGCTGGTTTGGTATCAGGAGAAGGAGTTTGCTGTTTGAAAAGGGCAATTATAGATTCAGTAAAATGGTAGCTATGCTATCAGAATTGTGGGATGTTTGGCATTGGTGTAGTAGATTTTCCTGGGTGAAGGATTGAGTTTATAGCTGGCCAGAATTTTTGAGGTTTTTTTTGATATGTGTTTTGAATGTTATGAAAGAAATTGATTTTATCCTGTTTTATCTGTTTTTTGCCTTATTTCTAAGTTCTTGATACTGTTGTTTAGAAACTACTGTGTTAGTCTTGCACCATAGTTCCCAGGCTTTAAATCTGTTTTTCAGAAGGGCCCTAGTGTCTCTGCTTAGCCAGGGGGCAGAGTTTGATATTACTCCGATGGTTCTGACAGGAGCATGTGTATTTAATATATCTAAGAATGATTTATTAAAGTGGTTCACTGCATCATCTAGGTCAAGGTATTTGTGGGGAGTCCAACTGCACCTTTGTAGGTTAGCCAGGAAGTTGTCAAGATTAAAGTTATGTTTTTTTCTGCATTGTTTAAACATAGTAGGTTTTGGTGGGAATATGTGTTGTCGTATAAGAAATGTGGGTAGGTGGTCACTCAGACTATCAAGAAGGCAACCTGACTGGAATGAGTGAGAGGAGTTATTTAATAATATCCAATCCAAGGTGGATTGTTTCTTACTAGCTTTACATATTCGGGTAGGTTCTTGAATAGTTTGTGCAAAACCATGCAAGTTTATGTGATGGATGGGCTGATCTGTATCACATGCAAACCACTCTAAATTAAAATCACCCAGTATGAATGTCTCCTTACTAAGGATACTACTTGCCCAGTGCAACAGACATTCTATAAGTGGGACATTATTTCCAGGTGGGATATAGTCAATTATATTAAGTGTTTTTCTTGAATTTATGGTTAGTGTGGTATAGGTGATTTCTGCACTGTCCAGTTGTGGGGTTTTGCATTCAAGGAAAGTTAAAGTGAGATGGTCTTTAAAGAGGACAGCAACTCCACCTCCTCTTTTGTCAAGTCTATCCACCCGTAGAATGGAGTAACCTGGGGGTAGTATTTAATTATCTTTTGTACTTGGTTTTAACCATGTTTCAATGATTAAGACTATGTCTGGGAAGCATGTAGCTAGAGTGGCATGGAGGATGTCCAATTTGTTGGCTATACTTCTAATATTAATGTTCATTAGCAATAGGTCTGATTTTTTTTCTGTTTAGGATTGTAAGTGTGGGGGTGTTGAGACTGGAGTGATTAGATGGGTTTGTGTTTATCTGAGAGTGGTCCAGGGTTTGGGTGGATGTCACCGCTAAGCAGTAGCCTACAGGCAATGTTGGTAAGTAGTTTCAATTGTTTGATAAGTTCATTGCTGAATAACTGAGGATTATAGTGACTATTTTTAGTAGGTATTAATTAAAATGGAAAATAATGGAGGATAGTAAATATTGACAAGTGTAGGACTGACGGTGAGATATGTACATGGAGTAGTATGGTAAGGTGGGTTTGTGGTGTGATGAAAAGTGGGTGTCTGGAATGTGTTGTGGTGATAAGTAGTGAGGTGCGATAGTAATGCGAGTGTAGTAAGAAGTGATAGGTGCAGCACGAGCATGGTATAGATCTAAAAGGAGGAAACAAGACAATAGGAATGCGTCAAACTGGATGGATAGAGTGAGGGAGCGTCTGCCTAGTGATCAAGAGTAGAAGCACTGGGGGTAGGGGAGCGGAGTGAGCCCAAAGGGCGAATGGAGCAGACAGGGCAAATCCAGCAGGAGGGATTCCAAATAGAAAAGAAAAAAACAATCAGGAGCCAGGAAATCTAAGTAAGGCAATACACTATGGTAGAGCTTTTCAGCTTACAGAAACCAAATGTTGCTAGCAAGCTCTTTAAGAATGAGTAGAGCTAAGGGACTGAACTAAAGGTTTGTTTGGGAATAGTTTTAACTTTAGACACTGGAGCTCACCTGTCTATATACAGAGGGAATAAGGAACTTGTACAATTAGTAGAGTATGTTCCTACCTAGTGGCCAACTTCATTAAAGCTCTCCAAGTTAGAAGCTGAATGGAGCTCAATGCAGCTGTGCTCACCTCACAATGATGGTCACAAAGTAATAGAAAATTGTTAAAATCAATTCAATGACATTCACCTAATAATTAATTCTACTGGAAGGCTTGTGTTTAAAAGTTGAGATTTCCCAGGGCTGATTTGAGTGCGTGTTGTCACAAGAAAACAGTTGGAAGATATCGCCGATTGCCACACTCTAAGAGCTTCCCAGCAAAGGAGGTAGGATTTGGTTTCACTCCATTTGTTGATTACCGTACCACTGACATGTTGGCTGATTGGAATGTAACTGTTCCCAGAAGAAGCGAAGACTGAAAGGCTTGTAACCATAGGAGCACTGATCTCATTTCCAGGACATTGATGTGCAAGTTGGCCTCTTGTAGAGACCAAGTGCTTTGAACTGTTGTTCCCAGATAATGCCCCCACCAGATCTGGGAGGCATCTGTGGTCACTATGGCTTTGGGTTGCGGGGGAACATAGGGACGGCCCATTAGTATTTCTTCTGACGGCATCCACGAGGATAGATCTTTTTTGCAACGTCCTGTTACTAAGATCGGGTGAGTCACTGGATGAGACAGAAAGGACCATTGGGAGGCCAGAAGCCAAAGTATCCTCATGTGAAATCTCACCAAGGGAACCAAGATGATGGCTTCTGCCATAGATGCTAGGGCTTAAAGGACAAGTAGAGTGGGCACTTAGTTTTTCACTAGAATGATTGCTGTACTTGAGAACTTATCTTTAGAGAAGCTATACACAAAACTGTGTTGAGGCGGGCTCCTATGAATTCTAGGTTCTGAGTGGGAGATATCTGTGACTTTTCACTGCTGTTATGCCCAGGGCACTGAACAAGTGTATGATGAAGTCTGTGGCTTGGATCATTATTAGATAAGGATACACCCAGAATCCATGTAGTCTCACGTGAACCGTGACTGCTGCCATGCATTTGGTGAATACTCTGGGGGCTGGGGTGAGGCCAAAGAGCAGTGCTCTGAACTCATAATGACCGGCCCCTAGCCAAAAGCAGAGATACCTTCTTGAGCATTTGTCCATCTTTATGTGGTAATACACATCTTGAAGGTCTACAGAGCACATCCAAACATTTTCCCCTGTAAAGGGGAGAACAGACTGAAGCGTGACCATCTTTAATTTTGTCTGGTTAACAAATTTGTTCAGAAGGTTGAGGTCCAACATTGGCCTTCAATCCCCTGTCTTCTTTGGTACTAAAAAGAGCCTAATGTAAAATCCGGACCCTATCTGGTTTGGTGGGACTTTTTGGATGACTCTTTCTAGCAGCTTTTGAACCTCTATGGCTGCTTGATCCCTCTGATTGGGTGGAATATCAGTGACTTTTCTCAGTGATATTTGGAAAAGGATGAAAGGGATTTGGTAATGATTCTCTGCAGCCAAGTATCGGAAGTTATTTGCCATCAGTTTGTCGAGTGCAGTGAAAGTCTTCCCCCAACTGCTTCCAGAGGTAAGCAATTGGGCCTCCTTTCAGAAGTGCTGATAGGGTTTGTCCAGAGAAAGAGTCTCTGGAACCCTGGTTTCACCAGCCACCTGTGCCCCGAGGGGAGCTGTTGCCACATGTGTCCTGGAAAGGCCCCCGGGACTTTTTGAACCACATCTTTCTACTCCTCTGATTCCTGGACTAGAATCGCTGAGGAGTAGAAAAATGAATTCCCACAGCAGAAAGGGTCTTTCCATCCTTTTCACATCTGATTAGTGTGTCCTTCACCTTGGGGCCGAACAAAGATGATCCGTCAAAAGGAGCATTGACAAAGAAAACTTGAAGGGCTCTGTTCACACAAGTGCATCCACACATGACGCTTAATGCCAACATCAGAACCTGCTGCTCTGGTCATGCCATCGTCTGTGTGTACAAAAAGCCACATGGACAAGTTTGATACAGACTCCAGGGTGGCTAGCTGAAAGGCAACCTTATCCTGCATCTTGTTAGAGACAGCTCCAGCAAGAGTATCTGATATCTCCTTAATCAGCTCTCTCTGGAATCTAGTAAAATGTGCCTTAAAGTTGAAGGATCTGAGTACGAAGGTTGATGAAGCATAGACCCACTTTCCAAATCTGTCCATCGTCCTAGACTCATGATTAGGAGGATGTACAGTAGGACTCTCCATTGGCGAGTTCCTGTGGCAGCCGCCACCACCATGGCATCTACTGCTAAACCCTTGGCCAAATATTGGTGGAACCTCCAGCAAAGAAAGAGTTTTGTCTGGTCTCTGAGGAATATGCTCTATGGAGTCAGGGGCCTTCCAAGCTGCTGTGTGATCAGCTTAATAAGATTGACAGTGGATGGGGTCACCCAGGAATTAGATGTTCAAGCACTGAACACTTGCAAGTACACAGATTCCTCTGAGGTTGGGTCTTGGGGCTTCCAGTTACCCCTCTGCTTGAAGATCTCCAGGATGTCTCCAAAGGAGACATCTTCAGGGGGTGATTGGTGGGGGACCTTCCCCCCTTCATCGAAATCCATGTCCTCGGTGAGAAATTCTTCTGGGGAATCTAGGTGCTTCCTCTTGCACATCTTCTTATGGGGGGGTTCCTCAGTGAGAATCTCTGACAAAGACTCCAAAGAGGGGACCTGTACAGGAGTAACTTTGAAGCTTCATTGCTCGCTGTCCTGTCGTGGAGATTGATGTCAACTCTGGACCAGAAGATATGGTAATGTGATACTCCAATGGAGGAGGAACCAGCTGAGAGCCTGCAGGGGCTAAAGCTGTCTCCATAACCTGGAAGGCAGGACCCCATGAAGTGGAGTGGGAGCCTGGAACTGAGAAAGACTACCTCAGTACTGAGGTCACTCCCCACTCCGAAAGTCCAGCCTCTGAAGCAAGGGCTGGGGAAGAACCTGCAACCAACAAAGTCCCGAAAGCCAAGGTTGGCTCCACATAAAAAACAGGAGCCAATCCAAGACCCTCGGCACCAGCAGTAGATTCTTGGACTCCAGAATCTGTCAGTTCTGAGAAGAGAACCGAGGAAGAGCAACATCCAGTGCAGAGGTAGGGATGCCCAACGGTACCGGAATAGCTGGTACCGGGAGGATCAAAGTGCTGGGCTCCAAAGCTCCAGTGGAAGTCGGAGGAGGAGATAGTATAGGAGTCCTTGGAGAAGATACCCCAACTCCAGGAGGGAGAGGGGCCTGAGAAGGGGCAGGAATACCTCTGGCCACCATCATCTGATCCATCAATCTCATGACAGCTACCTCGGAGAGACTCCTGGAGGATTGAACGGATAATCCTGAAGGATACTCGGGTCATTCCAGAAAGGGACTGGGCAAATGGCCTGCAAAGGGATCTATGGAAGGTGAATACCTCATCCTGGGAAGAACTGGATCTGGTTTTGCCACCAAGCAGGTTGGCAGAGCCCGCTGAGACACTGTTGGAGAAGATGGCACTGAGCCGGAAACTAAAGATGCCAGTGCTGATGCCAAAGACACTGAAGTAGCAGTAGTCGGTGCTGAGGATTCTTGAATTTGTAGCTTCAGTACTTTTGCTTTCGGTTTAGTGGAGGTAGTCCGAACTGTAGCCTAATGTTTTGGTGCCACCGGTACCATGGGGGACACAGGTACTGAGTGGCTCTGATTTTTAAAAAGGTCTGATTTTGGAGGGAAATCTGACTTGGACAGAATTGGGCATCTTTCTTCTACAGTCTTTGCACTGTTTAAATCCAGAAGTGTCTTTATTCTTTTCCGCCACTTTAAGAATTAGCATTTAAAGGTAACAAGCTAAACACACGCACACACACAAAATGATAGACGGAAGGTCTACCAATGATGGTAGTGGAAAAATACCAAAAGGGTGTAAGAAAAAAGGAAAGGAAGTACCAATGATGGTACTAAAAATTACCACAAACAGTAAGAAAGGCAGGAGAGGGGGTTACCAACAATGGTAATGGAGATTACCCAAGGTAAGGGGTAGATTTTTCAAACACACACAGCTGAAAAAATTACAAGGTATAATAAAGAAAATATATATATCTTTACATAGTGAAAATACAAGGAATTAGCTCAATAAAGAAATTTTTGTAAAATTAGCTGAGAGCAATGGCTGACACGTCTTGCTGACAGAGCAGCAAACGAGATCGGAGGTAATGGCAAGAGGGGCATTGTGGGCAGAGACTTAGCTTGAGAGATTTTTGGCTGGTGCAAGCTGTATAATGGCTGAGCCAGTTCCAAGGATCGGAACAGAGTCCCATTCATCAAGAAAGAAAAAAGATTGACAGCATCAAATCTACTGTATGCAGATGATGTGGCATAACAAGCAGACTCTGAACAGGAACTTCAGGAAATGGTAGGGTAACGGAATGCAAAACTGAAGCCATGTGGGATGAAATGGAGTACAGACAGGTGCAATGACAGTAAATTGAGGAACTCAGAAGATGCTGAAAATAGAGACAGAAAGGAAAATAGTGGAAAAGACTACTGTCTGGAAGGAATGTTTGTGTGTGTGTGTGTGTATGTATGTGTGTGTGTGTGTGTGTGTCTGTCTGTGTGTGTCTGTCTGTGTGTGTGTCTGTCTGTGTGTGTGTCTGTCTGTGTGTGTGTCTGTCTGTGTGTGTGTCTGTCTGTGTGTGTGTCTGTCTGTGTGTGTGTGTCTGTCTGTGTGTGTGTCTGTGTGTGTGTCTGTCTGTGTGTGTGTCTGTCTGTCTGTGTCTGTCTGTCTGTGTCTGTCTGTCTGTGTCTGTCTGTCTGTGTCTGTCTGTCTGTGTGTGTGTTGTGTGTGTGTTGTGTGTGTGTTGTGTGTGTGTTGTAGAAGAATACCAAAGAAGTTGAAAAGTGAGATTTACAAAACAGTGGTGCGACTAGTACTTCTGTACAGTACAGAGACCTGAGCAGTGAAGCAGAGCAGTTGACAAAGATTGAGGTGCTGAAGATGAAGTGGCTGAGATGTGGTAGGATGCGAGAGACAAAGAAATGACATCAGAGCAGAAGCCAAAGTTGCATCAGTTGTAGGGAAGGTCAAAGAAACCAATTCATGATACTTCAGGGATGTGTAGGAAAGCAGAAGAGAATCTGGTGGAGAAGATCTGGGAGAGAAAGGAAGAAGGCAAGAGGTAACAAGGATGTCCAACAAAGAGTTGGATGGATTGCATGAGAGAAGACTAGTGGCAGTCAGGCATGACTGTTGAATAAGTAAGAGAGTGGCACTAAACTGAGAGGGGTGACAACAGCTGATGCCATACACCGACCCCATGTAAAAGAATGAAAAATGTGGATGTCTTATGATGATAATCATCATGATCCAACCACCATGAGGGGTGCTTCATGTGTATCTGAGACAGACAGAACTCGTGCTCCAATGAGTGACTGGAGCAGAGAAGTCAGGGACTCCCTCACCAAAATAAAATGATCTCAGGAAGAGGCAGATAGAAGTCAGTCATCCACAGACAGAAATACTTTGGCTCCCTGAGATGCAGGTATGCCTCCAGCACAGACATATCCTGTAAACATCCTTGGGAAGAGGTTAGCCAAGATGGCAAAGTCCAGACACAGAAGTAAAAGACTCCCACTATAAACTGCAGCAACATTCAGGACTGAATATGACTTCATGAGCAAATAGGCATCCTAAAAGTCTAGACAGCAATCCAATTCTCTGGCAAAACAAGGAAGGATTGCCTGAATCAAGATCAAATGAAAGGTATCCTTAGAAAAGGAGATGCTGAAGGTGCATAGATCAAGAATGGGCCTGATATCCTTGGTCTTAGTACCTAAATGAACTAAGAGTAAAATAATTGCCATCTCTGGTCTGCAGGAACCTCCAAAATGACCATCTTGCTTGAGAGGTGCAGCATTTCTAAGCTTGCGACTTTGGTCTGACAGTGTGGGAAGTCTAGCAATTAGGGAATGGAGGAACATAGGCAGTGAGGAAGAGAATTTTTCAGCACCAGTGATGATCTACCACACACACTAGCTAGTCATGATTGAGAATCATTCTAGCCAGTGGAGGGGAAAGCAGCTCCTAAATGCCTTTAAGGAAGGCAGGTGGGCAAGTCCTCAGATCTGTTATGATCCCCAAGGGGAAGAACTGTAGTTGCCTGGTAAACACAAAG
The DNA here is from genome assembly GCF_019279795.1 of Protopterus annectens. Taxonomy (NCBI): domain Eukaryota; kingdom Metazoa; phylum Chordata; order Ceratodontiformes; family Protopteridae; genus Protopterus; species Protopterus annectens. The sequence goes on along the minus strand of NC_056728.1, from coordinate 1,106,567,256 downwards.
GACTCTAGCAGTTGTGACCCCTGTGGAAGGAGGAGGAGAAAGGTGGTGTCTTTAACAGAGCCTTGCTTGTTTCATTTGTGACAAAACAACATTGGGTGCCACTTCTTCCGTGCCCCAGAGAAAGTGAGTTGGGAGGAAACAAACTTGACACCCTTTACTTTCAGGTCTTCCTCTGCTTCTCTGTTCCATCCATAAAGACTTGGGCCTTTGGGCTGAAGATCACTGGAACAAGTAAGGGGCAGTCATGAAAGTCATCTTGGAGTCATTGGCAATGTCAATATGGTACAGCCAGATATGATGAAAAGCAGTGCCCATGCCCACCTTTTTGGCAGCACCCTCTACCAGATTAAAGGCAACATGAATAGCCAGGGACAGTAACATTGTTGAATTTGGAAAAACAGCTTTTTTATCCCCATGAAGTCCTTTGGCTGGCCATGGCAAGGTGGAGGACATGTCATCAGCAAAGCCATAATAAATTCCACCATGTGGACCAGATAGGAAAGCATCCTCACTGCAAAGGGGAAGGATGCATAAATATGATTTTCTCAGTAGTCAGTGGCCTTAGACTTTATCAAATGGTCGAACTGTATTAGGAGTCTTTTTAAGAGCTGTTGCAGAAACCAAGATATCAGCTTTAGAAGCCCTAAACAGAAAAGCCTGACTTCTGAAGGACAAAATACCCTAAAAACCTTCCAAGTAACAGGAATCAGTGCATCAAAAATGGCCTAGGCAACTTCAGTAGCAACTATGACTACGTCTAAAGCAGGACAGATCCCTCCCCCCTATAAAGACTTCTCAGTGGTCTGTGTGTCTCTTTAGAGAGCCTGCTCTGGAGAAGACAGTAGGTAAAGCAGGACATCCCACCTGATGCATCAACTCCTGTTTATCCCTGAACTTTGAGCAACAGAGAAGTGAAGGGGAATCAATGTCCTCTACACTGTCATCCACATCATGAGCGGGAGCCTCTTTGTCAAAGGAAAACAGCCAACTAAGGAGAAGGTAGAAGAGTGTTTGTGCTAAGACATGGCTGTCTGTAATCTCATGGAAGTCATAGGCCCTCCTGCCCTTTTTGGAGTGATGAATGGCAGGAGAAGGAGCAGGACATCCCTCTGCAGGCAACATAGATAGAAGTGAACGGAGGACAGCACATTCGTATCAGATCAGATGCATCTAATACAATTCCCAAAACCACCCAGACGCTGAAACTGTGGAAATATTCAATAACTACTTCAAAAACTCAATGGACCAATGGTATGCACAACTCAAAAAAACTCATCACCTCGGTTAAAAAAAAAAAAATACAACTTAGTGACAAACGTTGTTGCCAAACTATTAAACACAAAATAATCAATACTACTGAATTAAATTATTTGCCAATAAAATTCTTTACATAGCAAAGCAATTCAACAAGTTACATAATAAAAAGATGTTTGCCAGAAGAAAAAGTACACAAAATACATCAAACAGCAACTTCAACACCTCTTCATAAAGGAGGGTGCACTACTGACTTGATAAACTTCTGCCAGTAGCAATTCTTCCATCGGCAACAAAACTTCTTGAAAAAGTCATTCACAAACACTTGTAAAGCCACCAAAACAACTACTGGATTACAGGCATACAGCATGGATTTCTCTACTGCCAATGCAAATAAGCAGCACTGCATTTAACAAGGCTTATTTAAACTGAACTAAGCAAGAGAAGGTCTGCTGGTACAGTATTTCCTGAGCTCTAGGGCTTTGGATACAACTAGCATTTACCTCAATTATTTCAAAACTAACAAGCCTTTGACTTGAAACTTTCAAATTTCTTATAAACTATGATATCTCACAGGCAAAACCAAAGTATTCTACTAGAAACATATAAGAGCTAACAACAAACAAGCCAACACAGGTGTCACATACGGACAAATACTGGGTACAGTGTTCTCTGTATTTGTCAGCTGTATGTGTCAGCAGTATGGCATCTGCACCGACATACAATATGCAGATAACTTAGCTCTCATCTGCTCAGGTAATAACATTTTGGCAATGAACGCAAGAAAATACATCCAAGAAATGTGCCAAATGTCTACAGTGAGCCACTACCTCAATAACAGAAGTTGTACAACTAATTCCAAGCACAGTCCTAATAGTGCAATATTATATGGAATCACAGACTTTGAAAACATACCCCATAATACAAACCTTACAAATGAAATCAGGAGCAGCAAAGTTTGATGCCTGCGTAAAAATGACATCATTAATGTATTACCCTAAGGATAACTGACTAGGAAAAGCTCAAAAACAAACCAAAACAAGAACAAAAAAATTTGCCTGTAAAATAATACACTACCCACTACACCCATCTGTAACACCCCTCAATGGAAAAAAAAATAACAAGACATTTAAGATCTCAGGTCACAAACCTACAGAAAAATAAAAGCCAACATTTCACACTAACAGTGTCTTCTCAAATTACATGCTCACTTTATGGAATACTCTGCCGGCCAGCCAGTGTAATAACAGGAGCTTTCTGCACCAAATTCAAAGCAAGCATAAAACTTCTCATGACTCTGCATTATTCTCCCTTTTCTAAAGATTAAAAAAGTAACACATATTACCCTATAATATAACAGTCATTCTGAATATTGAGAAGTGTGTTGGTACTTTCTCCCATACTCACTGCCAAAGTCAACAAAGCCACAAACACCAAAATATAACTAAATTAATTTAACACTTGCAATACTCACTGACTCAAGGCTGTCACATTTAGCTAAAAATACAAATTACTCTGAATATACCTTTTTTAAATGTGTGTACTGTAAAAAAAAATACACTACTGTGTTTTTGGTTTACTAATAACTTTTAGAAGTCTCATCTAATGTAACAATAAAATTTAAAGAAACTTATGCTAGCAACTATTTTGCCTCTATATAAGTAAGCCATTTTCAACATTAGAGACAATACTTAGATATTCAGTCAGTCTCCATATACATTACAATTAACTGCCTGCAATCTAATGATAGTCCACTCAAATGCAGATCATCCTTCAGACTGTATAAATGGAGGACGTCTTTTCTTCCTAAATAACTATGTAAACAAAATAAATTTTAAATCACAATACAACACAAATAGAAACACGACCTATGATTGCTAAAGGATGCACAACAATGTTGAATTCTTCTTCTTTTGGCTTTCCACGGTTAGGGGTCACCACAGCGGATCACCTGTCCGCTCATGACTAGGTCAAATAGTTTTTAGCCATACATCGTTTCAGTTATATAAAGCCTTAAGAGCCAAGAGGTTATTTAGTTTTCAATTATTTGCCTCCAAGATTTGAGAGAAAAGGCTTTCTCATCAAGCTTTACTGCCAAGGTTTCAAACTCACCTCTACAGTCAGTGCTAATTCAGTCACATAATTCATCACTTTATGTTATTCTACTCACCTCTTTAAAGGGAATGACGCTGAGAACAACTCTACCAGTGAAGCATATGAACAGTAAAGTAAAAAGACGTCAAATGTTTGGAATGGTGTGAGCTTTTATTGACAGAGCAACTGTCTTAAATTGAACTTTTTTTTCCACTATACAGAATGGCTAGCAGTACCTCTCTTTTCAAACAGTTAGCAGATAAGTAAATTTCTTAACTAAACTTTATGCTGCTGTTTTAAAAAACAAGGACATGTTATCATGTAGCATCTGTGCTACAAATAATAGATTTCATTCTACAGGTTAAAATAGTATCAGAGGGATGATGGAGCCATGTGATCCATGTGACTGTATTTCAATTAGCAGCCTTGGCACACGAAGACCTAGGCAGGAACAGAGAGAGAGAGAGAGCGAAGTGAAGGGACATGACCCACCAGTCTCTCCCTGAGGAAGAAAAGGGTTGAAGGTGGTCTGGAAGCACACCGGGGATACTATGATTTTTCCAGTGGAGTGATGGGAAGAGCTGCCTGCTGGCAACATCCCTTATGGAAGCAAGGGTCATCCAGCACAGATAGCTTACTGCATACCCCAATTTTCCCTGCTATACTGAGAGTGTATAGAGATGCAGGAAAACATAAGAACTTAAGTCCACCACCCCAATGGACATCTTAAAGATGGCCCCTCTCAACAGATTCTTGGTGACTAGGTCAGCTGGCTGAAGATGGGGCTGATGACAATCAGGCAGCACTGACAATGGGTGCAAAAAAAAAAAAAAAACCATCACAAGACTAGTATCACTTACCTAGACATTTAAGACATAAATAAGATAATGGCATAGTCCTGGCCACATGACTTAGAGGAATAAAACCCTGACTGCAATCCAGATGAGCAATGTTTGACTAAAGGAACAAGTGCTGCAATTCACCCATTGAGAGTACATGGCAGCATGGTTTGCTGTACTGCCAACACCTGCTAGAGTGCAAGAGTATCACCTGCAGCAGTGAGCCTAATGAGTCTATGCTGTAGTGTTGTACTACTTACCATGAGGTTGGCATTTGTATGAACAGCAATTATAGAGTTCATTAGCTGCCACAGGGAAGGGTTAGGTAGGGAGGACAAGGCTCATACACAGTTTATTCAGCTCTTGCCCTGGAAGAATGAATGGGCCATAGGGCTGCCACCTGAAGGAAATCAATGGGGTGCTGGGTTGGACTAGATGGTCAAGCAAAGGATTGAGGAAGGAAAACAGATCACAGAAATGCACAGAAAAAGACGTGTGCAAAAATTTTTAGTAAAAATATGGAGATTTTTCTCACTATGATGCTGCTTTACATGACATGAACACTGTCCAATGTTATCTTCTAAGCTTCTTTTGTGCAGCTTTTTTCTTAACCATCTGTAACCTTTTCATGGCATTCAGCTGGGATTCCTGAGAAGTCGGACCTTTAGGAGCTGAAGAAGACTGTTCTGCTGATGCAGGTTTTGCGCCATTGTTCCCACTACTTCCTGCAACTGTGCTCCCTCCATTCCCAGTACTTGTTTGGTTGTTGCTTCCTGAAGAGTTGCTTGCTGATTGACCTACTTTACTAACATTGTCACTGCTAGAGGAACGATTAAGACCTGGTTTGCCCAGGGTCAGGGAAGGTGGAGGTTTCAAGGAAACTGTGCTTGTGTTATTGTTTGAAGTTCCTTTCGATACCGGCACAACTTTAGGAGTTGCTAAGCCAGACAAACCTAAAGGTTTCTGTCCAGCAGGAGGCACAGAATTTTTTCCACTTGTACTCTGGATACTCTGGACTGCAGTTCCAAGCTTGGTTGTGGATGGTGCAGTTGATGTTTTGGCTCCGAAGGCAGCCCACCCTGTGAGACCACTTGTCGATGCAGCAGAAACTAAGCTGGAGCTGGATGAGTTTCCAGAAGCATTTGCTGGTGGCTGTGGGTTTTAAAAAATAGATTAATATTCAACCAGTGCATTATGTCATACTTTTCTAAGTAATGAATATTCTGTTTAAGTTACAGAGTCAAGTTCTTTAAGCAGGCAGGTTTCTTATTTAAAAATGGAATTAATGCCCAGTGAACTGCAGCCAGAATTAACTACAATTAAACTGGTTGCATCCATTCTTTTGACTGTTAAGTGAAAAGCTGTAGAATATCTTCATAATCAGAGCTCCTTCTACATATACTACTTTCACCATACTTCTCTTTGATGCAGACCATGTGGGTATACACGCGCACGCTTTGAAATGCTATAATCAATGTGGTGCTAGTTTCTGTATAGAGTAACAACCTGTCATTCTGTCTGTAACTAATGCTGGAATAATCCAAGCAGTTTTATGTTCTTGTAGATAAATCCTGCTAAATCTAAAAATGAAATAATTTTTAATTCTTACGCCTGAAGGAATGAAGACAGATTCCACTCGCTACATTCTGGCTAGCAGTTAGAACAGGGCTGCTGTTAAGGGCAGAGATTGTCCACCCACATCTACCTTTACAGATGCTATCACATGTGTACTGATATACTTTTCTGAAACATACAAAACTACCTAATACACTAGAGTAATTTTCTTTGCATTTTTCATGACAGGCTTGCCAGCTACAAGCAGCGTCAAGGATAACAGTAGCTTTTGACTGGAGTCAAGAGCAGAACAAGTGGGTTCCCTTCAAGTTATGTATGGCATGAACCCAGTTATTATCACTAGGGGTAACCTATAATCATCAACCATGGGCCAGTCTAACACCAAACATGATAGGATAATTCAAGCACCAAAAGAGAAATTGGCTAGGTTTAAAACAGCCTGCAAGGGCAGCTAGCCTAGTACCTGCCTATGAACGTATAAAAAATAATTTATTTACAATGTCAATTCTGGTATGTTCTGACGTGCCAAAGTCTTCTGAAGACTGTAACAAGAATGAAAGAAGTGTTTACAGTTAAAGTAAGATATGTACTTACCAGAATGTTAGATTTAACTGGTCTCTCTTTAGATGCTGGAATGGGTTGCTTGGTGCCAACTTGTATGGCAACGAAGCTCCTCACAAGCTTGAACACAACCCGTGTCCCAAAATACCTGATTCCTTGATCTGAAGAGCCACCTCCTTGAGAAAATGACTAACTACCCAGCTTAAGTAGAAAAGGAGAACAATGACATAACATATTTTCCTTACAGAATGGAAAAAATGTAGCTACAGCAATCATACCGGTCTTTTAGTGCATGGCACTTTGGTAAGGAAGATAGGTGGTTTGTTCCAGTATCTGGACAGAAACCAGATAAATCTAAAGTTCTTAATTAATTAATGGCTATAAAAAGTGTACACACACCTGTTGAAATGTCAGTTTTTTGTGATATAAAAAGATGAGACCACAATAAATCCTTTCAAAACTTTTCCCACCTTTAATGTGACCTATAAAGTACAGTTTTGTACCTACCATAAATTTAACAATATACATTTAGTAAATAAGTACAACACAAAAAAAAAGGCACTAGAAGCAAAAAAAAAAAAAAAAACTTACTAGGTTTAAAGTAAAGTTAAAAGCTAAAGATTAGCTATAAGTGTTAGAAAAAAAAGAAAAAAGAGAGAGAGAGATGTAAATGTGAAGATGTTAATGTATTAATAATACAAGAGAGAGAAAAAGAGAAAGAAAGTAGTAGTCAAGTAAAGTGACAAGTTAGAGAGATAGAGGAGTTGAGAGGTGAGAGGAGAGAGAGTCAGAGGATAAGAGGAGAAGGAGAACAGGAAAACAAAGAGAAAAGAAAGAAACAGTATATTTAGATATTAGTCAAAGAGTGAAGTTAAGGTAGGGGAGGGGGCAAGACCAAAGAAAATAGTAAGTATATCCAGCTAAGTTGTGGGATTACAGATTTGGTCATGAGTTTTAGAAGAAAGAAGAGGAGAGGAAGATTGTAAGGGCTAAACAGCTGTGCTGTGATAGTATTGTTTTTTTTTTGGTGGATGGTAAAAAAGTGGGCAATAGGGTGTTGTGAGATCATAAGACAAGCCTAAGAGCCTGCCAGCCTAGGAGTGATGTTCGAGTGCTAATACAGCTGCAGTCATAACAGATGGGTTCTCCTGCCGTCAGGCGGGTCCTCGGTCGGCCGAATTCCAAAGTCTAGGTCCGGCGTCGGTTGTCATCGCTTTCTTTTCTGACATCAGGGCGACAGGGGTACATAAGACACAGCCGACGCCATTTTCTTCAGTCTTTCTTGCCCCAGATATATATATATATATATATATAATATAATCAAGCAATGCAATATAATCAAAAATCAGTAGTTGCAAGCAAATACACCATAGAAGGATAACCCAATAAGGTTGTAAGATGAGGATTTAGCCACTAGGTCTGTACCCAGAGGGGAAGGAGGGAGGGAAACCTGGACTGCAGCTGTATTAGCACTCAAACATCTACATTTATGGTAGGTACAAAACTGTACTATGTTCTTCGTGCATACAGCTGCAGTCATAACAGATGGGTAGAATCCCAAAGCTACGCACAGGGTGGCAGGCACTAGGTGGAACTGGGGGGGAGCCAGAATGCCCTGCAACACAGCAGTGGCAAAGCCTGCTCTAGTTTTGGAGTATAAAGGTAGGTGGTAGTATTTAGTGAAGGTATGCACAGAACTCCAAGTGTCTGCCTCCAAAATATCTTTGGTAGGGACTCCTCTGAGGAAGGCTGCAGAGGTAGCTGTGGCCCTTGTGGAGTGGGATCTGATGCCTGCAGGTACAGATTTACCATGAAAGGAGTAACAAAACTGTATGCAGTGGCCTATCCATTTTGAAATTGTCTGTTTGGAAATTGGCTTCCCTTGAGCTCCTACAGCATAGGACACAAAGAGTTGTTCTGATTTCCTGAAAGGCTTTGTTCTGTCCAAATAGTAATGTAGCTGTCTATGGATGTCTAAGGAATGTAGCAGCCTTTCCCCTTTGTTTTGAGGATTGGGGTAAAAGGTAGGTAAGTGTATGGCCTGATTTAAAGCTACCCTGGATACTACCTTAGGCATAAATGACGGGTTGGTTCGTAGGGAAACCCTGTCCTGATGGAAGATGAGAAAGGGCTGCACAGCCATGAGGGCTTGTAGTTCCGAGACCCTACAAGCTGAGGTAATAGCCAGAAGGAAAGCTGTCTTCCAGGACAAATATTGCAAATCTGTTGAGGCAGCTGGTTCAAAGGAAGGCAATGTTAATTTTTCTAGAATGTAATTAAGATCCCAGGCTGGTATTGGTTGTTTCCTTGGAGGTCTTATATTCTTAGCCCCTCTGAGGAACTGCCTTAAGAGTGGGTGAGAGAATAAGGGTGGATCAGTGTTGTATTCTGCAGAAATGGCTGAGGCATGTATTTTGATGGAGAAGAAAGAAAGTCCACTGTTCAACAGCTCAGCTAGATACTGTAATATCTGAGGCAAATTCAGTTTTCTAGGATCCTGGCCCTTTTTCTCATTCCAAGCGCAAAACCATTTCCATTTTGCGTTGTAAGCTTTTCTAGTAGATGGCCTTCTGGCCTCCAAAATGACATCCTGCACCTCCTTGGAGAGCAGGGTCTGTTGTGGTGTTAAGGAATTTTCCATGCAGCCAGATTGAGTGTTTTCAGCTGACTGTGAAGAGTTTTATAGCTGTGCTGAGTCAGGAGAAGAGGTATTAGAGGTAGGGTCCAGGGAGGAGAATGTGTTAGGCTCCTCAGGAGAGGGTACCAGTGTTGCCTTGGCCAGTCTGGAGCAATCAGTATCATCTTTGGTCTGTCTGCTCTTGCTTTCAAGAGCACCTTGGGCAGTAGAGGCAAAGGTGGGAAGGCGTAAACTGTCTGTGCTGCCCAACTGAGAGAAAGGGCGTCCACTCTCCAGGCCTTTGGATGAAATGTCCTTGAGCAGAATTTTGTCAATTGATGATTCCTGTGGGAGGCAAAGAGATCTATGTCTGGCCTTCCCCACGCTTGGATTATCTTTGTAAACACTTGAGGATGCAACTTCCATTCATGCAGGTCTGTCATATTTCTGCTTAGATTGTCTGCCAGCGTGTTTTCCAAACCTGGCAGGTACTGTGCTTGAAGCTCGATTTGCCATTCCAGAGCCATGTTCCAAAGTGACATGGCCAGCCTGCACAGGGGGTATGAATGTGTTCCTCCTTGTTTGTTTATGTACCACTTTACTGTGGTGTTGTCTGTTCTTATCAATAATTGCCCTGGATGCAGGAGGTCCTTGAAAGCTGTAATTGCATTTATCACTGCTAGCATTTCCTTTTGATTGATGTGAAGGTGCTTTTCCTTTTGGGACCATTTGCCCTGAATGCACCTGTCTGTCATGTGTGCCCCCCAGGCGTAGTCTGAGGCGTCTGTTGTGATGACTTGATTTGCTTGAGGCTTGCAGAATGGTAGACCTGTGTTTGTTTGGCTTGCTTGGGGCCACCATAGAAATTCCTTTTGCAAACATGGAATTAGTGGTATTATTGTTTCCAAACTGTGGCTGTGTTGAGACCATAAGTTTTTTAGGTACCATTGAAGTTTTCTCATATGCAACTTTGCACATGGGATTAGAAGAATGCAAGATGCCATGAAGCCCAGAGCCTGCAGGATTTTCCTTGCAGTTAGCCTGGTACAATTTGCTAGCATCTTGAAGTACTGAGTTAGTTGCCCCTGTTTTTCTTGTGTAAGATAGGCCATCTGGGTGTTTGTGTCCAAATTGGCACCCAGGAAAATTATTTTCTGAGATGGTGTTAGCCTGGATTTCTCTTTGTTGACTGTGTATCCCAGAGAATTCAATAACCGTGTTACATAAGCCAGATGTTCCCGAAGTATGTGTTTGCTGTCCACTTGGATCAGGCAATCATCCAAATAAGGGTAAATTTGTATCCCTTGAAGTCTGCAGTAGGCAATTACTGATGCCAGGCATTTCGTGAATACTCTGGGTGCAGTAGATAAGCCAAAGGGCAATGCAGAGAATTGATAGTGGATTGAACCTGCAAGAAATCTGAGGTATCTTCTGCAGCTTTGTCTGATTGGGACATGCAGGTATGCCTCCTTGAGGTCCAATGTTACCAGCCAAGACTCCTTGCCCAGCATGAGAAGAAGCTGCTGTAAGGTGAGCATCTTGAATTTTGGTACGAGTAGAAATGTGTTTAGGATGGATAAGTCCAAAATGGGTCTCCAATCGGTTCCCTTCCTTGGTACCAGGAATAGTCTGGAATAAAAACCTTGTCCTTGTTCGTGAGTAGGTACCTCTTGAATAGCTTTCATGTCCATGAGCTTTGAAATTTGTATTTGAGCCTCTGCCCTTTGATTGTGTGGCAGGTTCAGCATGCCTCTCATTTTTGGAAGAGTGTGAAAATGAAATCTGTAGCCTCTGTTTATAATGTCCAGGATCCATTTGTCTTTTGTGACAATATGCCAATTTTTTGAAAATAAAGCCAGCTTTCCTCCCAAGGGTGCTGCCACCTGAGCCTTGCTTGGCATGCAAAGGGGAAAGTCATTGGGTTTGTTTCCTGTATTGTTGTGCACTGTCTTCGCCACCTCTTGGTGCTGGAGATTGCCATTGTCTACCTCTATATGATCCTTGAGATTGTCCTCTGCCCCTTGTGCGCCTGTATCTACCTCTTTGGGGCTTGTCCGTGGCTGGAAAGGACCAGTTTTTTGAAGGCCAATTTCTGCTAAAATGTGGTGGTTGTACCTGTAGAAAAGCTTTGACAGTTTGCATAGATTTAGCTTTTTCTTCCATTTTCCGTAGTATCTCCTCAGCATTAGTACCAAATAATACATCCTTTTGTAAAGGAGCATCTAGTAGTTTAGCTTTAACATGATCAGGCAAGGTTTGTTCCCTAAGCCAGGCATGTCTACGAATGACTGATCCTGTAACAGCAGCTCTACTTGAGGCCTCTAGAGCATCATAGCCACATTGTAAGGTGTGTTTACCCACTTGTTCTGCACTATGCATCATATCCTGCAACTCCTTCAAATCTGGTTGTTCAGGTTGTGACATTTTATTCCTTAATTGTGATAACAGAAACTGCTGATATTTAAGCATATGGAACTGACAATTTAAGGCCCTCATGGCTAGGGTGGCCGAGGTATATACCTTTTTTCCCCACCTTTCTAAGGATCTAGACTCTCTCGGAAGGTAATGGATTCTTAGCAGTAGAGGCCTTCATTCCCTTGGGGCCTTGAGAAATGGTTTCAGGGTCAGCATTATGGCTTTTGTAAAGAAATTGGTGTGAGTTAGGAACTCTGTAGTACCTATCAGGCTTGACTGGGGCAGGAGGCAGGGAATCCGGATTAAGGCAAGCCTCCGAGTAAACATCATCAAGTATGTCCAAGACAGGAGGTATCGCCAGAGGTCTGTGCTGAGGTAGCAAAAGAAATTCCCTAAGCCTTTTCTTGGAATCTGAAAAATCTTGGCCTTCCCAATGGAAGTGTTCCCTCAAGGTATGCAAGGTTTCCCCGAAAGAAAAATCCTCTGGGGGGGATACAGAAGGAATGGACTGCTCTGCATCAGAATCTTCAAAAGGGGAGTACGAGTGTTCCTCTTCATCAGAATGTTCTGAAATAATGGAGCCCTGGTCAGAAGAGGGAGAATCTTCCTCCACTCTGGGTCTCTTGTCTGGAGGGGGTTGGGAACCCCTGATAAGAGTAATTAAATCCTCAGACATTTTGAGCATCTGCTTTTTAGGCATGGGGCCTGGAGATGGGCCCTGTGCAACAGGCCTCTTGGAATGCATGGCTGATTTATACTTAGTAAAGGCCTTTACGGAAAAGGAAGATGAAGGTCTGAAGACACCATGGGTGGAAGTGAACCTGCCCACATTAAGAGGCTCAACACTCACAGTGGCTTCGGTAGCTGTAGTCAGGGTATGGGCCGAGGAACCTGCGGTCTCGGTTACAGAAGACACCGCCAGAGAAGTGTCGTCGGTAGTCAGGGGCTGCGTAGGCGCCTCGCTGAGAACTGGACCACGTGTAGCCGGTTTTGGCGTGGTGTCGGTGGAGACCGCGGACCTTGCATGTCGGTCTTTGTCCTTGCGTTTTTTGGACAAAACAATAGTCGGAGTCTCCGATGACATTTTATAATTAAAAGCTTTACCAAAAAAGTGCTGGGCGAACTCCGCCCGACGCTTAATAGTGCGTTTATTGAAAGTAGCACAAAAGCGACAGCCCGAGACGTCGTGGTCTGGGCCTAAACAAGGTATACAGAGGGAATGGAAATCCTTATGCGGTATTTGCTTCCCACAAGAAATACAATTGTTAACTTTGTCTGACATCGGTCTGAGGCAAGAAAAGTTTCCCCAACAGGGTACTTAGCTTTAAAGAAGACTTCGGTTTCCAAATTTTCGTAATTTCAGGAGCAGGCCGACTGGCACTTGCGAACTGCTTCTGCTTTGGGCACCGCGCGGCAAAAAAGACTGAAGAAAATGGCGTTGGCTGTGTCTTATGTACCCCTGTCGCACTGACGTCAGAAAAGAAAGCGACGACAACCGACGCCGGACCTAGACTTTGGAATTTGGCCGACCGAGGACCCGCCTGACGGCAGGAGAACCCATCTGTTATGACTGCAGCTGTATGCACGAAGAACATCCTGTACAATTCAATTGAAAAACAAACAAATCTGTTAGGGGAAAAATATAAAAAAATAAAAAACTTACAATAAGCTGGTTGCATAAGTGTGCATACCCTTAATACTTTGTTGAAGCACCTTTTGATTTAATTACAGCATTCAGTTTTCTTGGGTAGGAGTCTTATTAGCATGGCACATCTTGACCTGGCAATATTTGCCCACTCTTCCTTGCAAAAGTACTCCAAATCGGTCAGATTGCGAGGGCATCTCTTGTGCAAAGCCCTCTTTAGGTCACCCCACAGATTTTCTATTGGATTTAGGTCTGGGGTCTGGCTGGGCCATTCCAAAACTTTAATTTTCTTCTGGTGAAGGCATTCTTTTGTTGATTTGGATGTATGCTTGGGGTCACTGTCGTGTTGAAAGGTGAAATTCCTCTTCATCTACAGCTTTCTAGCAGACGCCTGAAGGTTTTGGGCCAAAAGTGACTGGTATTTGGAACTGTTCATAATTCCCTCCACCATGACTAAAGTCCCAGTTCCAGCTGAAGAAAAGCAACCCCAAAGCATGATACTGCCACCACCATGCTTCACTGTGGGGATGATATTCATTTGGTCTCATCAGACCGTAACACATTTTCCCACATGCTTTTGGGAGACTATGTATTGTTTTGCAAATTTTAGCCAGGCCTGGATGTTTTTGTGTGTAAGAAAAAGGCTTCCGTCTTGCAACCCTACCCCATAGTCCAGACATATGGAGAATACGGGAGATTGTTGTCACATGTAGTACACAACCAGTACTTGCCAGAAATTCCTATAGCTCCTTCAGTCTTCTGTAGGTCTCTTGGCAGCCTCCCTGACTAGTTTTTGTCTTGTCTTTTCATCAATTAGAGGGATGTCTTTTCATCAATTAGAGGGATGTCTTTTCATCAATTAGAGGGATGTCCAGTTCTTTGTAATGAGATCCCTTTGATGCTTTGTAAGCGCTCTGTGAACCATGGCTTTTGCTGTAGCAGGCAACTGAGTAAATGTCAGGAAAATTCTACAGGACAGCTGAACTTTACTTGGGGTTAGAGTCTCTTTAATTGACGCCTGAATGTTGTAATTAAATCAAAAGGTGTTTCAACAAAGTATTAGTTTAAGGGTGTGCACACTAACCAGTGTATTGCACATTTTTTTTTGTTTATTTTTTACCCCTAACAGATTTGCTCGTTTTTCAACTGAGTTGTACAGGTTATAGGTCACATTAAAGGTGGGAAAAGTTTTGAAATGATTTGTTGTTGTCTCATTTTTTTATATCACAAAAACCTGGTATTTTAACAGGGGTGTGTACAATTTCTATATCCACTGTAACTTGCATACTTTTCTTGTCCTGTCCAACACTAGAACAACTGGAGAAAATCCTCAGCTGACTTTGAGAGGCCTCAGCCAGCAAGCATCTGGGAATAGTAACTCAATGGAAGCTCTAGCCCTAGAAAATGTAATCAAACTACCATGTTTGGCAGAGGTGTGTAAGGCTGTCCATGTAAACAACCACTGTGATATCTTCCATGGCCAGATTATGCAAAAAGGCAGCATTAAATGTGGCTTGCATTCTGACAGAGTACACTTTTGGTCTGCTGTCCAAGGGTTTCCATGCAGAATAGTAACAATGGGCTATGCAATCAGATAGACACTTGGCAACAGCAAACTTGGATACCTTTTGACCTTTCCTGGCAGATGAGAAGAATGCAAACGATTGTTCCTCTTTCCTAAAGATAAAAGCAAAGTTGTCTATGAACATCCAAACAACAAAGAAAATGCTCTCCATTATTAGAATAATTAGGGAAGAATGACAGATTAATAAACTGGTTGAGACTGGTCTTTTTAGCCACTTTCAGCATAAAAGAAAGGTTAATGCCGAGTGTGACTCTGGATGAAAGACAATTTAAGAATATATTGAAGATACGACTTACATTTCAAAAGCTCTTCTACTAGAAGTAGTGGTCATCAGAAGAGCAGTCTTCCAGGCCAAATATTTAATAGGTATGGAATCTGCTTTCTAAAATGGTGGTTTGTTTAACCTCTCCAAAACAAAATTCAAATCCAAAGGGGGAACAGGTGAAGTTAGAGAAGGTGTGGAGTGAAAACACATTAAAAGCTTTACATGTCTTATGAGATACGAATGAAATGTGGAATAGACTTGTCTGAGGGGAAGAAATGTCTGCCAAATGCACCTTAATCAAGGAGTAGCTAGCTGCCTTGTTAAACAGGTCTGCTAGAAAGGTCAGCACACTTGCAAGAGGTACTGATGTAGGGTTTATGTTCTGTTTTCAAAGCCCAGATCAGAATTTTTTTTCCATTAATATAACTTCTCCTTGTAGAGGGACTTTGGGGTGCAGTAATCAAACTAACTACCTCTATAGGGAATAGCTGGTACCTGGCCATCACTGGAAGTGGAGAATCCCAAGTTAATAAGTGACGGGAACATATCTCCCTGTGATGCATTCCAGATGGGTGTGATAACAAATAAGGATGCTATGGAAGGAGAAAAGGTTTTCCATTCTTCCACATTGCTCTTGTCTCTGCCTGCAAATACTGATATTTTATGACTGTGTGTGTGTGTCTCTGTACGCAAGACACTGTAGTCACTGGGTGTAGTAATTTCAATGACCAATGCTACTTTTGACTTCTTTTCATGGACCACTATTATCTGTTTTTCTCGCATCTATGTTTTGAACTGTTAGTAATGGGTGATCAAATATGATACAGACTTCATCATTTTCTATGATGCTTTGTGGCTCATGTTCCCAGTGTTTTTCAGCTACTTCACTATTATAATGTTTGCATAATTCACAGTGCAACAGTCTTGCCACATTATTATGCCTTTCAGTACACAGTCCATCATTAGTATATCACAACCAGCAACAAGGTTTGCAAATGATTCCAATTCTGTTTTACAAAACCTACATTTGTGTGTTTCTCCCACATGTTCAATGAACTTTGTAAACCAACATGTACGTAGTCCACCATCTTGAGCCGCCAATATTAACCTATCATCTTTTGGTTTAAATTCACCTCTCCTTAACCATGCCCGCATTCGATCCTGATTAACATGATGTTGTTCCATGAGCTTTCTATACTTGCAACTATATGTATGCACTTTCCACATTTCTTGCCTTCTCATGTGATCCTTCACCTTACATTCTTTCTTTTGTTTTCTGACACATTCAGCTGCTCCCTGACTTTTACCTGCTTCTGTTTTGATTTCCATTCTCGCTTGACGCCAATATGCTTCTGTTAGACTAAGCAAGGAAGTCATCTTAGATTTATTCTCCTCTTGTTTCAAAACTTTCACTATTTTTGGGTCTTGTGAAGTCAGCATGTGTGCAGTCTCACAACTGTAGATCTATAGATGTAATCAATTTCAAGGAGGCACTTACCTCATTTGAAGCATAGAATACATAGTCTTGGTATGCACTGATTTTTATAAATAATTTGATGCGCATGAAGCATCCTTCTTGTTTTCCTGTCTAATCTATCCAACACCTTTTGGGCGCAGTCAATCACTCCAAAACTCTAAGTTACGACAGGAAGAGCAAATTGGTTTATAGCTTGAACTTTGTTCCTACATGTCAACGCTGTTTTCAGGATTAATTTAAGTCTTCTAAAATATTCCTAAGTTTTATTCACATTTGTTCATGTTTTATTGTTGATCCTTCAACAATTCCCAAATATTTACACACACCTTCTTTTATATCACATTCTTGTTCCAAACTGATGTTTTCTTGGTGCTGCAGCTTTCCTGCTTTAAAGGTTGCTTTTGCACATTTATCAAGACCAAATGACATTCTTGTATCATCTGAAAAAGTTTTGACTACTTGCAGTTGTGCTTTCAATTCCTCAGCTGATGAGCAACACAGTTTTAAATCAACTACAAAGAGAAGATGAGAAATCTTTACACTTTATTGCTTTCTGGAAGCCAAATTATAGCCATGACCTAATCTGTTAAGAAGACAGCTTAATGAGTTAAGGAGCAAGACAAAAGAGCAACTGTGACACAATCACCCTGGAATATCCCACTTTGAATTTTTATCCCTGGAATAATAATTTGTCCTTTATCATGGCTTAACTGCAAAGGTGTTTGTCACTGTCAAGGTGGCTGTGATGTAGTTCATCAGTGCAGGGTGTATATCTTATACATCCTCAACAGTCCATTTTATCATCTGTATGGCTCTTTTCTGGCCTATCAAGTTTTATGATTTTTGTGGTCTGCTGCTTTCTTCTACAATAGGGGGCCATCATCCCCCTGGACCTGGCCTAGCCCCACTGTAGGAATATGTCCGTGTCTTGAGAATTCTACACACTGCCATTTTTTCTAGTCCTGGTACCAGTGCACCTACCAGGATTGGGCAATTTTTTATTCTGGATCTTACGCACCCAGCTGTCGTCTTTATTTTTTTAACCTACTTCTGTCCATGATATATGCTATATAAATACAGTCTATATATCAGTGTCATCCTGGTGAGATTTTGTGAAAAATAGGGCACACCTCATGAAGGTACTCACCAAGATGGGGATGAATTAAATTCCAGCAACAGTTTTCTCCTTTTTCTGATTTTATCATCTCTCCATTTGTATGTGTGTTAGTGTGAGAAAGCAGTTAGACATTATGCCTCATTTCTAAACCCTCACAGTCCCTCTGCATAGAAAGCAGGAACATCTTCCACTGTACATTCTCATATACCATACTACTGACAGACTGTCTGTATGTATAGATAGCACACCCTGAGGTAGTAAGTCCTGTAATTCCTGCAATGTTAGGACCACGGTCATTTCTAGTACACTCATGTACAACTGAGCTTCTTGAGAAATCCACATACCATCGATCATCCTGTGTAGGTAATGTCCTCCCCACCCCATTATGGATGCATCAGTGTTACTGTAGCAGTAGCAGATGGTCTGGTAATGACTGTGTCCACAGATTCTGTGGGACTATCCACCATAAGAAGCTCTTGATGCAAGTTTTTTAAAGTATTATCACGTGCATCAAAAGTTGAAAGGCCTAGTCTCACAGATTTCTGAGTGCCCACTGTAATATTTTCTTGTTCAGTCACGCAAAGGGAACCATTTGTATGGAACTGGCCATCAGACATAGTACCTTGAGAGCAGCTGCTGCTGATTGTTGAAGATTTTGCTAAAGGCTGACGATTTCAGTGTTTATTGAATTAATTGTGTCTAACAGCAATCTTAATCTCCTACTGTATCCAACAACCATCCGATACAAATTAAGGTCTGTAATGGCTTCATTCAGGTTTTGCCCACACTGACCGCCATCCCCAAAGAAACATACATCTTGATTTAGTGTTGTCTTCCATTGAGACAGGTCATCTTGGCATGTAGAAATCCTTATCATATGTAGTTCTACATGTGCCATAATGGGAACCATGCAGTTGGCATACACCTTGAGGACTGTGGTTAGTCCAAATGACATGGCTTGGACTGTTTGGCCAACTTCTGAAAGAATAGGAGTCTCCTTAATATGTTGACTATTTTGGTGTGTAAAGAGACACCTTGGAGATCCAAAGAGCACATCAAATCTGCTCGCAAGCATTACAGTATGGACTACATCATGACCATCTGGAATGACTCCTTCACAAATTAATTAGTATACACTACTTAGAGTGAGAATGGGTCCGAGGTCCTTTGTCTTTTTGGGCTCTTAAGAAGAATATGGAGTAAAAATATGAACCCTCTCTGGGCTAGTGGGAACTCCTGAACAGATTTATTTTTGTAGGATGATCTCAACATCCTTCAATGCTGCCCTTTTTTGGTAGGATGGAACTATTGGGGTGTGAGGGCATGTTTTGTGGCATTTTCAGTAAAGGGAATAAAGAAGCCTCAAGATATAACTTACCTTATCCATTTGTTGCATGTGATGGCCAACAATGCTGGCAATGGAAGGAAAAGCATGCACAGGTGCCTTCAAAGCAGGACAATCAGGCAACCTTTTGAGAATCATACTGATGAGATCCTTGAAAGGATCCCCCGAAGCCCTGATGGTTGGAACCACCTCTGCATCTATGGTGGCTAAACTGGAAGCCCTCTTGACTATGGGGAATTCCTGTCATACTGCTGTCTGTTGTGAGACTACTGGGACTTGCAGAACCATACATTTTTAGCACCTTTTAATTTCTTTAAAAGATCCTTGGCGGTGCCAGAATCTTTGTCCCAACTGCTGTGAACCTTTTGCCCTTCGGCTCACACTGCAGCAGCTTCTTTTTCACCTTCTGCTCAAAGAAGGAGGTGCCATCAAAAGTGGCTGGATGAATGAAATGCAAAGTCTGGGAGGCACAGCCAGATTTTTCTTCTCACTGCCAAGCCGGAACTCACTGCTGTACTGCACTATCCATCTCATTATAGATTAAACGCATGATCAGTAAGGATTTGGAATTTACAGTTGTCACTTGAGCTTTTAACTGTGTCCTCAGATCAGTGACAAGCAACTGCTTCAGACAGTTGGCAGTTTTCTTGGTCAAAATCCTTTGAAATCTAGTTCATGGCTCTAAAAAGTGCATCAACTTCCCTAGCTTACCCACCAATATTATTCTCTACTTAGGTGAGAAATAGCCTAAGCACCCTCTAGAACATCTTTCCTGGTGGTGGCAGCCGCCACGACTGAAGTCCACAAGAGGACCTTTATTCTGGCACCATTGGAGGACCATATCACTTTATCAGGTTTACAAGGCATGGTTTCAGACACATATGGTTCTTTCTAACCTTTACAACATACAATAACTGCTAACTTATCTGGCAGTGACACTACCCAGGTCACTGAAAAAGAGGACCTACAGGCATCCTGCAAGATCTCTTCCTCTATGCAGGTGGGGTTTACTGGCCAGGATCCCTTCTATCTCATCACTTGAAGGTCTTGCTGAAAGAGGTGTTTTCAGGAGAGGGCTAGAGAAAAACCTCTCCTTCGTCAAGATCTGTTTTTGATGAGGGAAACTCCAAAGAGGAGCCAGTGTGTTATCTCTTGCACCACCTCTCCCTACAGGGATTAGGAGGAGAGTCATCCAAACTCTCCTGGGAAGAAGGCACTCTAGATCTCAGCAATGTGGGCCTATGGGTTTTTCTGTCCAGTAGGAACGCAGATGTCCAAGCTTCACAGGTGTCTAAGGGTAGAATCAACAGGGCCCATACAGTTCACAGCAAAGAACCAACTTAGGTTCTCCTCTGTGTTGCTGGGTGCACTGTAGTATTCATGGATGACATCTCCAGCACAAAGTGGTAGACACCAGCACTGACAAAGCGACACTGATACTGAAGCATCTGGGGCTGAAGTCATCACAAAAAAATCGACTCTGACATTCGAAAGCAAAGCACTCTGTCACTGACAGTGGCCTGACAACAATGAGGTTAATATCCATACTGGATGCTCAACACTGAGCTCCTTGGCCCAAGTGGTCCTTGGCACTGACAGATGGTGCTGAAGAAATTACCTAAGTCAGGGTTATTGATGCATTAGAAACAACATCTGCCAATATCAATGGACCAGATACCGCCAGAAGATGACTACCAGGAATGGTAGATTGTTGGATATCTCAAGCCATACTGTGAACTCTGAAAGCCATGACAATCTGAAGCTGAGCCTTCACAAAGACCATTACATGTTCCTAATCTAAGGGTTTAAGGGACCCATAGCAGCAGGAGGTAGGCAGATGCAGGTATAGAGGTTAAAAACCTTGATAACTCTTGTTTAGAGGAAAAGCTCCCTGCTCTTATCCTTGATGCAGAGTCAAAAATGCTGGAGGGTTCCTGCTGGAGAGGGGGAGGGGGGAGAAGACCTGGCCAGTGCAGATGCAGTCCCATGACAGAGAGGAGAAGCAGAGATTCTTGCCATTTTAGGTGAAGTAATCCCTTCCAGAATAGACGCATATTCATCTGACTAATGAGTCTTTCTTTTTCTCTGGCCTGGAGAACTTGGAAGATTTGTCCGGATCTGTGAATGGAGTACTCTCTTTGCCCCTTTGCTTCCCACTTTGGATCAATTAATCAAATGAATCCATTTTAAACAAGCTTGCTCTTTCTGTTGAGGTGGGTGTAGGAGCTGTAATTTTTGCAGAATGGACACTTACTGTCTAAATGAGCAAACCATAGACACACCATGCACAGGTCGAGGGGATCTTATGCCAGCACTACGAAAATTTTGTGAAAGCAGTTTAGAAACCCGCTTGGCAGAAGTCAGAGACAGCAACAACACAGTTTACGAAGTACAAAATTTTAAGGAAGAACTGGCAGCAAGCTTGGAAGGTGGCAAAATCAACTTTTCCAGAACGTAATTCAGGTCCCAAAGTCCCAAGGAAGAGGAACAGGTTTCCTTGGAGGCCTAATGTGAAGGCTGACTTTCAAAAATTGCCTGACGTTAAATCTGGAACAAAGGGGTCGATCCAAAGGCAGACTAGTAGAAATGGCTGACAAATGAGCTTTGATAAAAAACTAAGCCAGTCCAGAACTGAGCAATTACCACAAGTAAGAACAGAAGGAATTCCCACTTCAAAGGGGTCCTTCTCACACCAATAAGAAAATCTTTTCCATTTAGCTACACAAGATTTTCCAGTACTAGGTTTTCTAAACTCCTATAAACCCTGCAGCATATCCTCAGAAAATTGGTGCCTGAAAGGAATCAAAACTTTATCATCCAGAGAGTCAACTGCACAGTATGGAGATGAGGGTAAATGAGTGAGCAAGCCTATCCTGTGAGGTAATTTCTGATGACTGCACCTAGCCAAGTGAAAATGAAGGCAAAACCAATGTTGTCTGGATCAAGAGGGAGTCACCAGAAAGATTGTGGGCCCATCCAACAAAATATTTTGAAGTATTTTGGCAGAAGAGGAATAGGGGGAAATGCATAAAAAAAAATCTCCCCATGCACGAAAAAAAAAAAAAAAAAACATATGTTGTCCAATTTCCATGCCAATGGGCCTGGAACAAACCCATTTTATTGTCTGTTCTACGGGGAGACAAAGATCTCTCTGAGGAATAACCCACTAAGAAATAATGCCCAGGAAGACTTTCCCTGTGTACCATTCACTTGTGAGGATCTGACCTGGATCTGCTGAAGGTGTCTGCCACAAAGGTCTTGTCTGAAGGAATATACACTACCTGAAGAATAAGAATTTGTTGGATGGGAAATTCTCATGCTATCAGTACCTGCAAAAGTGGCAAGATGTGATCCCCCTTGCCTGATTATGAATCACATGACAGTGGTGTTGAGAGTGAACACCATGAGGGGGCTCTGAAACCAGAGACATTGCAGACACTGAAGAGCCAGAACCAAGGCCTTCA
This sequence comes from Protopterus annectens, assembly GCF_019279795.1. NCBI lineage: Eukaryota > Metazoa > Chordata > Ceratodontiformes > Protopteridae > Protopterus > Protopterus annectens. Next base: position 1,106,545,003 of record NC_056728.1, on the reverse strand, counting down.
TTTCCTTGATTCTGTGTTATTTTATGTTTCTGGGAGACATACAGTTGTGTACATACCATAAATGTAGATGTTCAAGTGTATTCACTGTTGCAGTCATTACTCTTGGGTTATCCTGCTGGCAGGCTACCCTCAGTCGGCCAGAATTCCAAAGTCTAGGTCTGGCATCGGTTGCTGTTGCCTCTTCCCTGACGTCAGTGGACCAGCGGTATAAAAGATGCAGCCGACGCCATTTTCTTCAGTTTTTCTTGCCCCAGATGTCAGGTGCCCCCAAACTGGTAGGCTGAAAAATATGCCAATAAAAATGCATGCACAAAAATAACATTTCCTTCATCTACAAGCAAATACACCAAATAGGTTGTATAGGACAGAGAAGTGCAGACAGACCCAGCAAAGAAAAGGGGGATGGTGAGTGGGTAACCTGGACTGCAACAGTGAATACACTCGAACATCTACATTTATGGTAGGTACACAACTGTACTATGTTCATTGTGTTTCACTGTTGCAGTCATTACTCTTGGGTTGAATCCCAAAGCTGAGGATGGCTGGCTGGGCTAAATAGGATTAGGAGAGGCTATGAGGCCCTGCAGGACTGCAGTGGCAATGCCTGCTCTGGACTTAGAGTAAAGAGGTAAGTGGTAGTGCTTTGGGAAGGTGTGCAATGAACTCCAGGTTGCAGCCTCTAAGATGTCTTTCGTTGGTACTCCTCTGAGGAAGGCTGCTGAAGTGGCTGCTGCTCTGGTGGAATGAGGCCTAATGCCCTTAGGCACTGATTTGCCATGTTGAGAATTACAGAAACGGATGCAATGGCCTATCCATTTAGAAATAGTCTATTTTGAGATAGCCTTTCCTTGTGATCCTATGACACTAAAATTCGCTCAGTCTTTCTGAAAGCTTTAGTTCTGTCCAAGTAGAAGCGTAGCTGCCTGTGTATGTCCAAGGAATGCAGAATTTTCTCACCCTTGTTCTGTGGATTTGGATAAAAGGTAGGCAAGTGAATGGTTTAGTTGAGGGCCACACTGGACACCACCTTAGGCACAAATGTGAGGACAAACCCTGTCTGGATGAAAAATGATGAAAAGTTCCACAGCCATGAGTGCTTGTAACTCTGAGACTCGCCTTGCAGAGGTTATTGCTAGGAGCAGAGCTGTTTTCCAGGATAAGAATTTTATATCTGCTGTTGATGCTGGCTCGAAAGGAGGCAGTGTGAGTTTTTCCAGAACATAATTGAGGTCCCAGGCTGGAACTGGTGCTCTCCTTGGAGGCCTAATGTTTTTGGCCCCTCTGAGGTACTGCCTTATTAAAAGATGAGAAAAGATAGGTGGTTCTGCATTGTAATGGGCTGAAATGGCAGAGGCATGAATCTTAATTGATGAGAAAGAAAGGCCTTTGTTTAGCATTTCAGTTAGGTATTGTAAAATCTGAGGGATATTTGGTACACACGTGTCAATGCCTTGTTCCAGGTTCCAAGCACAGAATCTCTTCCATTTCTCTGCATAAGATTTTCTGGTACTGGGCCTCCTGGCCTCCAAGATAACATCCAAAACAGCTTTTGAAAGAGGAGTGTTCTGAATGGCTACATTATCCGCCATGCTACCAGATTTAAGGTCCTGAGTTGGCTGTGCAGGATCTGATTGTTTTGTTGGGTCAGCAAGTGAGAAGTTTGAGGCAATATCCATGCTGGACCTTGAGACAAGCTCTTTAGGATTGGGTACCAGTGCTGGTGTGGCCAGTTTGCTGCAATCAGTATCATTTTTGGCTTCTCTTGTCTGATCTTTAGGAGTACCCTGGGTAGGAGAGGCAGTGGAGGAAAGGCATATACTGTTAGATATTTCCAGCTGAAGGACAGGGCGTCCACTTTCCATGCTTGCTTATGATAAATCCTTGTGCAAAATCTCTGCAATTGGCAGTTGTGAGGGGAGGCAAATAGATCTATGTCTGGGCATCCCAATTTCCTTATTACCATGCTGAAGACTTGTGGATCCAGTTTCCATTCGTGGGGATTCATGAGGTTTCTGCTTAGTTCGTCTGCCAGAGTATTTGTTTTTCCTGGCAGGAATTGTGTTTGTAGGTGAACTTGAAAAGCCAATGCTGTGTCCTATAAGGTCATTGCTTGTCTACAGAGGGGGTAGGAATGTGTACCTCCCTGCTTGTTTATGTACCACATAACCGTAGTGTTGTCTGTCTTTATCAATAACTGTCCTGGATGAAGCAGGTCCTTGAAAGCTGTCAGGGCATTTTGAACAGCTAGCATCTCTTTTTGATTGATGTGAATATGCAACTTGTTTTACAGGCCATGTGCCCTGATTACATTTTCCTGCCATATGGGCCTCCCAGGCATAATTTGATGCATCCGTTGTTAGTCTCTGTCTGGCTGTGGGTAGACTGAATGGCAGACCCTTGTTGTGGTGACAGGCTTCTGCACACCATCGAAACTACTGTTGCAGGCAGGGAATGAGTGCAATTACTGTCTCCAGGCTGTGGCAATGCTGAGTCCAAAAACTTTTTAGATACCATTGTAGTTTCCTCATATGCAGTCTGGCATATGGAATTAGCAGAATGCAGGATGCCATGAAACCCAAGGCCTGCAGGATTTTCCTTGCAGATAAGTGGGTTTTTGTTGCCAATTTCTCGAAGTAAAGTCAGATGCTTTTGTTTGTCTGGCATGAGATAAGCCATCTGGGCAGTTGTATTTAAGCTTGCACCCAGGAATATTATCTCTTGAGAGGGCACTAGTTTTGATTTCTTTTCGTTTACTGTGTACGCTATGCCAATTAGTAACATTTTTACAAACGCCAGACGCTTTAGAAAAATATCTTTGTTCTCTGCTTGAATTAGGCAGTCGTCCAAGTAGGGATATATTTGAATTCCTTTTTGTCTGCAAAACGCAATTACTGGTACCAGGCATTTTGTGAAGACCCTGGGCGCAGTAGATAAGCCAAAGGGCAGTGCAGAGAATTGGTAATGCATTGAGCCAGCTATGAATCTGAGGTATCTTCTGCAAGATTGTCTGATTGGGACATGCAGGTATGCCTCTTTTAGGTCCAAAGTTACGAGCCAAGCCTTCTTGCCCAGCATGGGCAGTAGCTGCTGTAGAGTCAACATCTTGAATTTTGGGACTTCCAGAAACGTATTTAGTATAGACAGGTCCAGTATTGGTCTCCAGGTTTTGTCCTTTCTGGGTACTAGGAAAAGTCTGGAGTAAAATCCTTGCCCCTGCTCTTGTTGTGGTACTCGCTGAATGGCCCTCATATCCATGAGGGCTGTAATTTGTTTTTGTGCCTCTGCCCATTGATTGCGTGGCAGGTCTGGCATACCTTTTGACCTTGGTAGAGTGTGAAAATGGAACCTGTAGCCTTGGGACACTATGTTCAGGACCCATTTGTCTTGGGTAACCATTTGCCAATTTGATGAAAAAAGTGCTAGTTTTCCCCCTAAGGGGGCTGCCAAAAGAAAAGTGCTTGGATGTGGTAGAGGAAAGTCATTGGGACCGTTTCCTGTAAGGCTGTGACTTGTCTTCTCCGCTTTTGGAGGTAGGAGCACCCCATCGTTTAGGCCTGTATGAGCCTTGGGTCTCAGATCTGCCTCTAGGACGCCTGTATCTGCCTCATTGTGGCCTGTCTGGCACTGGAAAGGACCAATTTTTAGAAGGACAGTTCCTGCTAAACCTGGGTGGCTGTACCTGTAAGAAATCCTTGACTGTCTGCCTGGATTTTGCTTTATCCTCCATTTTTTTCAACCCCTCTTCTGCTTTAGTACCAAACAAAGTATCATGCTGTAATGGTGCATATGATCAGGCAGATTCTGTTCCTTTAACCAAGCATGCCTTCTAATAACAGAACCTGTAACAGCGGCCCTGCAAGAGGCCTCCAGTGAATCATAACCACATTGCAAAGTATGCTTTCCCACTTGTTCAGCTGCATGCAATAAATCCTGTAATTCCTTGTTTTGTGAACATTCAGTATTTGTCAACAATTTCTGTTTAAGCAGTGACATTAAATATTGTTGATATTTACGCATATGAAACTGACAATTTAAAGCCCTTACAGCCAGGGTAGCAGAAGTGTAGACTTTTTTCCCCCATCTGTTTAGAGCCCTAGAATCCCTATCAGAGGGGACAGTTTTTTTGCAGTGGAAGCTTTGACCCCTTTGGGACCCTGAGATATAGTTTCTGGGTCAGCAGCAGGGTTTTTATATAGGAATTTATGAGAATCCGGGACCCTGTAGTATCTGTCTGGCTTAGCAGGTGCAGGGGGTAAAGAGTCATGGGACAGGCCGGACTCTGAAAATGCATCATCTACAATGTCTAGAACAGGTGGAATAGCAAGGTGTCTGTGCTGAGGAAGGAGTAGAAAGTCCCTGAGCCTTTTCTTAGATTCAGAATAATCTTGGCTCTCCCAGTGGAAATGCTCCCTCATGGTATGCAGGGTTTCCCCAAAAGAATAATCCTCAGGAGAAGAGGCTGAAGGAATGCATTCTTCAGCATCAGAATCCTCATAGGGAAGCATGGAGTAATCCTGTTCAGAAAAGGAATCAGAGGAAATAGGAACCTGATCAGAAGAATCATACTCTGTCTCTTGCCTAGGCCTCTTATCAGGAGGGGGATGAGAGCCGCTGATCAAAGTAATTAGGTCTTCGGCCATTTTGAGCATCTGTTTTTTAGGCATGGAAGTCTGAGCAGGAGAATGCTGTACTTGTTTCTTTGTCTTTAGAGCTGCTTTAGTCTTTGTCTTTGAAGCTGAAGATGGCTTAATATATAGTTGTGTAGGTCTGAAGACACCCTCAGAAGCTGATGCCTGCTCAGCGGTTCCGGACCCATCTGAGGGAATGATTTCCAAGTATCCAAAACCAGTATCCAGAGGCCCAGTCGGCTCCACATGGGAGTCGGAAGCGGCCTGTGGCTCTGAGGTAGTGGGCGCCAGGGGCTGCAAAAGCACCTCACCGAGAACCAGTGTCTGGCCTAGCAGAGGCCTCGTCGTCAGTTTTGGACCTCGGATGCCTATCCTTTTCCTTGTCCTTGCGTTTTTTTGCAAACTCAGGTTATCGGCTGGTCCGACGGCATTACATAATTAAATCTTCGGCCAAAGTAATGAAATGCAAAATCGGGCATTGGTTAAATCTAGCACAAAACCAACAGCTAGCAACGTTGTGATCAGGGCCTAGGCAAGGAATACAGTAAGAGTGAAAATCCTTACGAGGTATTTGCTTCCCACAAGAAATACAATTGTTAACTTTTTCTGACATCGGTCTGGAGCAAGAAAAAAGTTTCCCCAACAGGGTACTTAGCTTTAATGAAGACTTCGGATCTGAAATTCGGATTTGAATATCTCAGGAGTCGGCCGACCGGCACTTGCGAACTGCTTTTGCTTCGGTCACCGCGTGGCAAGAAATACTGAAGAAAATGGCGGCGGCTGCATCTTTTATAGCCCTGGAGCACTGACGTCAGGGAAGAGGCGACAGCAACTGACGCCGGACCTAGACTTTGGAATTCTGGCCGACTGAGGGTAGCCTGCCAGCAGAATAACCCAAAAGTAATGACTGCAACAGTGAAAGACTATGAACATCCCCCTGATCTCTGATACTGTTAGAACAAGCCCCCCCCCCCCCCCAAGCCATGTCTGAAACATCTTTTGTATAGCTCCTGAATTGGGTAGAACCAGAAAAGGAAGCCCTGGGCTCAAAGAGATCCACCACAGAACCTCCTTCCTAATGTGAGGCAAAAGAAGATTCTGAAAATCTAATGGGTGGTAATGCTGAAACAAAAAAGTCTTTGGGCACCACTGCAGCTTCTTCAAGTGGAGTCTGGTAAACTAGAATCATAGGAAAGTACAGTTGTGTACACTTACCATAAATGTAGATGTTCGAGTGTATTCACTGTTGCAGTCATTACATTTGGGTTATCCTGCTGGCAGGATGCCCTCAGTAGGCCTGAATTCCAAAGTCTTGGGTCCTGCGTCGGTTGCTGTCGCCTCTTCCATGACGTCAGGTCGTCAGGGGTATAAAAGATGCAGCCGACGCCATTTTATTCAGTTTTTCTTGTGCCCCCCAAAAGGGCAGGCTAAAATTATGCAAATAAAACATACATGCACCAAAAATAATAGCTTCATCTATACGCAAATACACCACCTAGGTTGTTATAGATTAGAGAAGTAAAGATAAGTTCTAGCAAAAATAAGGGGGATGATGGGTGGGTAACTTGGACTGCAAAAGTGAATACACTCGAACATCTACATTTATGGTAAGTGTACACAACTGTACTATGTTCTTCATGTTTCACTGTTGCAGTCATTACATTTGGGTCGAGTCCCAAAGCTATGGTTGGGGGGCTGGAGCTAAACAGCATTAGGAGCGGCTAAGAGGCCCTGCAGAACTGCAGTGGTAAAGCCTGCCCTGGATTTAGAGTAAAGAGGCATATTGTAATGTTTTGTAAAAGTATGCACTGAACTCCAAGAAGCAGCCTCTAAAATGTCTTTGGTTGGTACTCCCCTGAGAAAGGCTGCAGAAGTGGCTGCAGCTCTGGTTAAATGTGGCCTAATGCCCTTAGGCACTGGTTTGCCATGCTGTGAGTAGCAGAAACGAATGCAGTGACCTATCCACTTTGAAATAGTCTGCTTGGAGATGGCTTTTCCTTGTGATGCTGTGGCATATGCCACTAGCAATTGTTCTGTCTTTCTGAAAAATAGAAGTTATGTTCTTACCATAACGCTCTTTCTTGCTGGATGGGTTCGAGCCGACCTCCTCTCCCGGACTCCTCTAAACTTCGAGAGTTGGTTGGTTCCACCGAGGCTGCCCCTATATCCCACAATGCTAGGCGTGAATTACCTCAGATCTCAAAAATAACCAGGAATACTGGAAAATTTCTGACTCTAGGAAATATGCACAGCAGAGCATATACCTATCGCAAAGAGGTGGTAGAAAGAGAGGTCACAATCAAACTCCTCTAGATCTGTCCAGGCCAGGGGAAGAAGAAGACAACTAACATGGAACATTATGGTAAGAACATAACTTCTATATGTTAAGTTGTCTATCATTCTTGCTGGATGGGACCGTCCCTAGCACCTTGTCCCGGTGGCCGAACAGACTCTTGAGAACAGTGGAACCAAAGTTAGCTCTATGCCTAGAAGCTAAATCCAACTTATAATGAAAGTGTGAGGAGTAGCCCAAGTAGCCGCTGCACAAATGGTGTCAATAGGCAGTCTGTCTTAGTAGCCAAAGCTCTGGTGGAATGGGCTTTAGGTTTGTTAGGCAGCTTTTGGTGTCTAATTTCATAAACAAGGGAAATCAGAGATGTTAGCCATCTAGATAATGATACCTTTGAAACTGAAAGTCCCTTTCTGCCTTCTGCATAGGAGACAAACAGCTGGTCAGATTTTCGGAATTGTTTGGTTCTATCCAAATAGTACCTTAACTGACGATGAACATCTAGCCAAAGCAATTTTTGTTCAGACCTATTAGAATATTCTGGAAAAACACAGGGAGGTCAATGCTTTGATTTAGGTTAGACGCCGAGGCTATCTTAGGTAAAAAGGACGGGTTGGTTCAAAGATACCCTGTCCTTATGAAACAACAGATAAGGAGGTCACAGCTGAGTGCATGAAGTTCTGAAACTCTTCTAGCTGAAGTAATAGCTACCAGAAAGAGAGTCTTCCATGATAGCAATTTTAAAGAACAGGAGACTGCAGGTTCGAAAGGGGAAGAATCAAAGAACTAAGAACTAAATTTAGGTCCCAAGGAGGAGGAGGATTTCTTATAGGAGGTCTGAGTAGAAAACTCCTTTCAAAAAGGCTTTGCAAAGCTTGTGGGACATTATGGCAGACTCTGAAATGCCCGCATGAAAGTTAGAAATAGCTGCCAGTTGAACTTTAAGAGTAGAAGGAGATGAACCTGCATGAAAGAGTTCAGCTAGAAAATCAAGGACCATTTGGATGGAAGCAGTGAAAGGATCTATGTCCCTTCCTTGAGCCCAACAGGCTTAACGCTTCACTTACTCAAATAAATCTTCTAGTGGAAGATTTATGGAAGCTATCAAAATATCTCGAACAGAGTGAGATATTTGAGGAAGCCTGGCTAATGTTGGAATTGGAGGAACCAAGCAGTGAGGTTCAGAGGAAGGAGCGATGAAACTGACCCGACTGATGGATCAAAAGATCTGGAACTAGGTCCAGATGCCAAGGTCGCCCAACAGAAAATGATGTAGAAAGGGGAACCAAACCTGTCGAGGCCAGTAAGGAGCAATGAGGATCAACGAGGCCTTCTGAGCGATAGCTTTCTGTATCACTTGAGAGATTAGTGGGAAGGAGGAAATGCATACAGAAGTCCCCGGGCCAAACTTGGACTAGTCTGTTGGGCTGGCCTGGTAAAGGAAATAGGCTATAATAATCTGCACTTGCTGTTTTGGGGAGTAGCAAAGGTAATTTCTCTCACAACAGAGTCTTTCAGAGACCACTCGTGAGGCATGAGGATAGCTCTGCTCAACTTGTCCAAACGCTGAGAAGAAATCGCCCATTGCCACAGTCTGAGTGCTGACTTGGTTCCGCCTTGTTTGTTGATATACCACACACGGACATATTGTCCGCCTGATTGCTGGAAGAGAGTCTTGAAGGACTTGCAATGCTAAAAGCACTGCTCTCATCTCTAGAACATTTATGTGCAAGTGGCATCCTGGACAGTTCTGCCCTGATAATGCCCACCCGATCAGGGAGGCGTCCGCTTGTCAAAGTAGCAACCGGAGGAGGAACAAAGGGTCTTCCCAATAAGAGCTGAGGGGAAGACATCCACCACAGAAGATGATTTCTGCATGTTTGCGTGACCATAATGGTGTGGGACATTGGAAGTTGCTGGTATGACCAGAAGAGCATCCATTGAAGGATTCTCATGTGGAATCTGGCTAATGGAAGCAGAGGTAATCCCCAACACTTTCAGAACTAACCTGGCTTTGATTCTGTTGCTGAAGAGGAGACCAGTTTGTGTATGTCTGCTATTCTCTGATGTGTTAGTCTCGCAGAACATGTTGACTGTGTCTAGATTTGCTCTATGAGGGTAATATACCGACAAGGCACAAACAAACTTTTTTTTTAATTTATTGAAATGCCTAACTTTTGACAAATGAGAAAGGTGTAGTCCCTGGCCATTAGAAGAAGATGCTTGGTGGGAGCTGTGAGGAGCCAGTCGTCCAAATATGGAAACACCTGGAATCCTTGACGTCTCAGGTGAGAAGCTACCACTGCCATGCATTTGAACACCGGGGCAGTGGTGAGACCAAAGGGCAGGGCCCTGAATTGAAAATGACTGGTTCCCAGCCTGAAGCGGAGGAATCTTCTGAGCGCCTGTTCATTTTATGTGATAGTACGATCCTGAAGATCTATAGAGCACATCCAGTTTTCTTTCCCAATAGGGGAGGATGGACTGCAGCGTGACCATCCGAAATCTTGTTTTCTTGACTGACTTGTTCAAGATACTGAGATCCAAAATTGGTCTCCAGTCCCCTGTTTTCTTTGGAACTAAAAGAACCTGGAGTAGATTCCGGATCCTAGTTGGTCTGCTGGAACTGGTTGAATTGTTTTTTTTAAGCAGCTTTGAAATTTCCAAAGCTGCAAGATCCCTGGAACATCTGGAAGGGATTTTTGATTGGTTTGGGATGCGAAGCGAAGGAATGGAATAGCCTTCGAAATGATGGACTGTACCCACTTGTCTTGAGTCAGGGATAGCCAGGCTTCTGGGTACAGTGACAATCTTCCCGACTGCCTCCAAAGGTGGACAGTCAGGGATGCTGAAAGGGCTTATCGGAAAGGGTTTCTCGATTGCTGGTTCTCTGGGCCCCTCTGCCTCAGGGCGACATCTACCATTATTGTTCCCTCCTCTGCCTCTGGAGGGAACCGACGACTCTGTCGCTGCAAATTCCTTGAGATTGTTTATGGAACCCATTTTTCCACTTTTCTGGCCTTTGCAGATAGAGTTTTGCCATCCGCCTCAAGACCTAGTCAAGGTTTCTTTCACTTGAGGACCAAAAGAGATGATCCATCGAACGGGAGAGTGAAAAAAGACGTTTAGGGTCCTCCAAAAAATTGCATAGTCCGATCCAGGCATGCACACCTGTCCCTGCAGCCTACTCGCTCCATCATCAGCCGCGATATGAAAGGGATGGAGAGGAGTTATAGCATTAGAGGGTAGTCAGCTGGGTGTTCATTTTGTCCTGAAAATCTGCAGCTGTAGTATCCTTCAACATCTCACTGATCAAGTCTCTGAGACGGGTGAAATGGCATAGGTAGTTCAGCTTAACGCATTGCAAAGGTCGCTGACGAGAACATCCGCTTCCCATACCTGTCCATAGACCTAGATTCTTTGTTAGGGGAACAGGCACTGAAGGATCAGCTAGTTCCTTCTTGGTGGCAGCAGCTACCACCATAGCATCCACAGAAACACCTTTTGTGAGAAATTGTTTGTCAGTTGGTGCTGTTATAAATTTGGAAGGTCTCCTGGGGTAGGGTCCACTGAATCAGGAGCCGTCCAGGCCTTTGCCACCACCTGCATGAGGGGATCAAGGGGACACCCAGGAGGTGGAAGGCGAGAGCCCAAGATACACAGATTCATCCTCCAAGAGACATCTTCAGACAAATCTGTGTCAGAGGTGACAGACTCAGGTGAGTCTATGTGCTTCCTCTTACACTTTCTCTTCTAGAGGCCTCGAAGAGGATGAGATCCCACAGGGATTCTTGAGGAGCTGGCTCTGGGATGAATAACCAAAGGCACCAAGAGGGAGGGGCGGACGGAGCCGACTGTGGAGTCGAACAAGGTTCCAACACGGTCCCTGTCCGAGAAGCTGAGAACCCCTCCTCGCACCGACAGAGATGGCTCTGAGGTCGGTGCCGGCGCGAGCCGAACTCACCAGCGCCGCACCGAGAGGGAGAGCCGAGATTCTTCAAAAGAAGAAATCCGCTACCACAGTCTCGGTCCCGAGAGACGCTCCGGCCGAGCTCAAAGGAGTCGGAGGAGGAATATTTAGGAACAAGTTGAGGCATCGACTGATGAGTCGGACTCTGGAGCATTTGGGCCAGTGCCTCGACTTTGATCTGAGAGCCTCGATGACCTGGAGGAGTGAGATCTGTGGCTCCGTTCAGACAGCAAGGGAGACGCTGGATGAACGGAGCCAAGGGACGGTGACCTCGATCGAAACCACAGATACTGCAGTCAAAGACTCATCTCCAGCAGCCGAGCGATGAAGCAAGCCTTGGGCCTCCCTTAGGCTCACTCTGAAGCTGGAGCCGAGGTCTTGTGATGTCACAGAAAGGGAACCTTCAGGCTTAAGCAAACCCCTTAATATGAGTTTGTTTTTTTTCCTGCAGGACTCTAGGGAAGCCATGGCATACAGCACAAGAGTCCTTCCCAGGCAATACACAAGAAGTGTGACCGCCTGTCAGAGACATTTTCGTAATCACACACAGAAACACACACACACAGATTACACTGATAGAAGTCTAAAGGAATTATTTAAACTAAACTTCTGAAAGGTAAGTTAAGTTAAAACTTCCTAACCAAACACATACACACCCTAAGGAAGGAAGGGGCCTAGGGAAAGAGCTTAAAAGTTCTTTAGAAAAAAAGGGGCTGGATAAAAGAAGGGATAATATCCACTACACTAAGGGTAAAGAAAATACACTACTGGCTCTTAGTTTAAGCATTTAAACTAATCTAACTTTCACTAACCTGGAGCCGGTGAAAAACACCTCGATCGCTGTAGCGGAAAACCAGATCTGAGGTAATTCAGCATTGTGGGATATAAGCTTTAGAGTGGCCGAGTCGTGGGAGCGGTCGGGCTCCGACCCATCCAGCAAGAATGGATAGACAACTTAACATCTTTAGTTTTGTCCAAGTAGAATCTAAGTTGTCTGTGTACGTCCAAAGAATGCAGAATTTTCTTCCCCTTGTTCTGTGGATTTGGATAAAAAGTTGGCAAATGAATTGTTTGGTTAAGGGCTACAATGGATACCACCATAGGCATAAATGTAGGGTTTGTTCTCAGAGAGACCCTGTCTGGATAAAAAATGATGAAGGGTTCCAAGTTATTGCTAGGAGCAGTGCTGTTTTCAAGATAAGAACTTTATATTGCAGCTGGCTCAAAAGGAGGTAAGGTGAGTTTTTCGAAGATATAATTGAGGTCCCATGCAGGTACTATCGTTCTCCTTGGAGGCCTTAAGTTTTTGGCTCCTCTGAGGTACTGCCTTAATAAAGGATGAGAAGGTATTGTAATGAGCCGAAATAGCAGAGGCATGGATTTTAATTGATGAAAAAGATAGGCCTTTGTCCAGCATCTCAGTTAAGTATTCCAAAATCTGAGGAATATTTGGGACAGCTGTATCGGTTCCTCGAGCTTGGTTCCAAGTGCAAAATCTCTTCCATTTCACAGCAAAGGATTATCTAGTACTAGGCCTTCTGGCTTCTAAAATGACATCCATCACAGCTTTACTGAAAGGTGTGGTTTGTATGGCTACATTATCCGCCATGCTGCCAGGTTTAGGGTCCTGAGATGGCTATGCAGAATCTGATTGTTTTGCTGGGACAGTAGATGAGGTATTTGAGGTAAGGTCCAGGCTGGGCTGGCGTGGTGAGTCTGGGGCAATCAGAATAATTTTTGGTTTCTCCTGTCTGACCTTTAAGAGTACCTTGGGGAGGAGAGGCAGTGGAGGAAAGGCATATACTGATAGGTTTATTTAATTGAAAGATAAGGCGTCCACTTTCCAAGCTTGTCTGTGATAAGTCCTTGTGCGGAATCTTTTTAGTTGATTGTTTTGAGGGGAGGCAAATAGATCTATATCCGAGCTTCCCCATTTCTTTGTTATCATGCTGAAGACTTGTGGATCCAGGTGCCACTCGTGGGGATCCATGAGGTTTCCTGCCAGAGTATTTTCCTTTCCTGGCAGGAATTGTGCCTGCAGATAAACTTGGTAAGTCAATGCTGTGTCCCATAAAGCCATGGCTAGTCTGCACATGGGATAAGAATGAGTGCCCCCCTGCTTTTATGTACCACATGACCGTGGTGTTGTCTGTCTTTATCAGTAGTTGTCCCGGATGAAGTAGGTCCTTGAAGGCTGTCAGGGCATTTTGAACAGCTAGCATCTCTTTTTGATTGATATGTAGATGCTTTTGGTTTGTGGACCAGGTGCCCTGAATGCCTCTTCCCCAGGCATAATCTGATGCATCCATCGTTGGGCTCTGCCTGGCTGGGGGTAGTGAGAATGGCTGTTCCTTGTTTTGGTGACAAGCCTTTGCCCACCATCGAAACTCCTGTTGCAGGCATGGAATTAGAGTAATCATTGTTTCCAGACTGTGGCAATGCTGTGTCCAGGCACTTTTTAGGTACCATTGAATTTTCCTCATATGCAGTCTTGCATATGGAATTAGTAAGATGAAGGATGTCATAAAGTCCAAAGCCTGCAGAATTTTTCTTGCAGATAACTGGGACTTTGTTGCCATTTCCTTGAAATAGGTAGTCAGTTGCCTTTGTTTGTCTGGAGTGAGATAAGCCATCTGGGCAGTTGTATTTAAGCTTGCACCCAGGAATATTATCTCTTGAGAGGGTACTAGCTTTGATTTATTTTTGTTGACTGTGTACCCTAGGCATGTTAAAAGTCTTATCACAAACGTCAGATGCTGTAGTAGAATGTCCTTGTTCTCTGCTTGTATGAGGCAGTCATCCAACTAAGGATATATTTGTATTTCTCTTTGTCTGCAGTAAGCAATTACTGGTGCCAAGCAGTTTGTGAAGATCCTGGGCGCAGTAGATAAGCCAAAGGGCAGTGCAGAGAATTGGTAATGCTTTGAGCCGGCCTTGAATCTGAGGTATCTTCTGCATGATTGATTGGGACATGCAGGCATGCCTCTTTTAGGTCTAAAGTCACAAGCCAAGCCTTGCTGCTCAGCATGGCAGAAGTTGCTGTAAGGTCAACATCTTGAATTTTGGTATATCCAGGAAAGTGTTTAGAATAGATAGGTCCAGTATTGGTCTCCATGCTTTGTCCTTTCTGGGTACCAAGAACAGTCTTGCGTAAAATCCTTGTCTCTGCTCTTGCTGTGGCACTTGTTGAATAGCCCTCATGTCCATGAGAGCTGTGACTTGTTTTTGAGCCTCTGCCCATTGATTTTTTGGCAGGTCTGGCCAACCGTTTGCCCTTGGCAGGGTATGGAAATGAAACTTGTAGCCTTGTGACACTACGTCTAAAACCCATTTGTCCTGGGTTATAATGTGCCAATTTTGAGAAAAAAGTGCCAGTTTTTCCCCTATGGGTGCTGCCAAAAGATAAGTGCTTGGCGCAGGCAGGGGGGAGTCATTGGGACTGTTCCTGTATGATTGTGATTTGTCCTCTCCACCTTTGCAGGTAGAAGCACTCCACTGCTTAGACCTGTAGGATCCTTGCAGCTGTGATCTGCCTCTAGGGCATCTGGATCTGCCCCTTTGAGGTCTGTCTAAGACTGGAAAGGACCATCTGCTAAATCTAGGTGGCTGTACCTGTAAGAAATCCTTGACCATTTGCATACATTTAGCTTTGTCCTCCATTTTCTTTAACACCTCTTCTGCCTTACCACCAAACCAGGTATCATGTTGTATAGGAGCATCTAATAATTTTGCTTTAACATGGTCAGGCAGATTTTGTTCCTTTAACTAAGCATGCCTCCTAATGACGGAACCTGTAACGCGCCGCCCTGGCAGAGGCCTAGAGAATCAAATCAAACTTGCAAAGTATGCTTTCCAACTTGTTCAGCTGCATACAATAAATCCTGCATTTCTTTGTTTTCTGCACATTCAGAATTTGCCATCATTTTCTGTTTAAGCAGGGTCATGATATATTGCTGATATTTGAGCATATGAAACTGGCAATTTAAGGCCCTTATAGCCAAAGTAGCAGATGTGTAAATCTTTTTCCCCATCTATCCAGAGCCCTAGAATCCCTGTCAGAGGGGGTAAGATTTTTTGCAGTAGAAGCCTTGACCCCTTTTGGGCCCTGAGAAATAGTTTCTGGGTCTGCAGTAGGGTTTTTGAAAAGGAATTTATGAGAGTCTGGGACCCTGTAGTATCTGTCCAGCTTAACAGGAGCTGGAGGTAAAGAGTCAGAGGTCAGACTAGACTCCGAGAACACATCATCTACAATGTCCAACACAGGTGGAATAGCTAGAGGCCTGTGTTGAGGTAGTAAATGGAAGTCTCTGAGCCTTTTCTTAGATTCTGAAAAATCTTGGCTCTCCCAGTGGAAGTGCTCCCTCATGGTATGAAAGGTTTCCCCAAAAGAGTAGTCCTCAGGAGGAGAAGCTGAATGAACTGATTCTTCATCAGAATCCTCATAGGGGGGAAGAGAATATTCCTGATCAGAAGAGGAATCAGAAGAAATGGAAACCTGATCTGAAGATTCAGTCTGTCTCTTGCCTATGCCTCTTATCAGGAGGGGGATGGGAACCCCTGATCAAGGTAATTAAGTCTTCGGCCATTTTGAGCATCTGTTTTTTGGGCATGGAGGCCTGTTCTTGTGACTGGTGAACTTGCTTCTTTGCCTTTAAAGGTGTTTTAGTCTTTGAAGTCAGTTTAATATATAATTGTTTAGGTCTGAATACACCCTCAGAAGCCGATGCCTGCTCAGCGGCTCCGGACCCATCTGAGGGAATAATCTCAGAGGCCCCAATACCTTGAGTTTCCTGTGGCCTCCACATGGGAGTCGGTAGTGGCCTGCGACTCTAAAGTAGTGGGCGTTAGGGGCTGCGAAAGTACCTCACTTGCTTAGGAGAAGCTTCGTCGTCGGTTTTGGACCTTGGTTGCCTGTCTTTTTTCTTTGCGTTTTTTGTGAACTCCAGTAGTCAGATGGCTGTCCGATGACAATGTATAATTAAATCTTCGCCCAAAATAGCTTAATGCAAAATCGTACCGACACTTAAAAGTGTGTTGGTTAAATCTAGCACAAAACCGACAACTAGCAATGTTGTGGTCAGGGCCTAGGCAAGGAATACAGTAAAAATTAAGGTCCTTATGAGGTAGTTGCTTCCCACAAGAAATACAATTAACTTTTTCTGACATCGGTCTGGAGCAAGAAAAAAGTTTCCCCAATGGGGTACTTAGCTTTTAATGAAGACTTCAGAGCTGAAACTCGAACATGAAAATCTCAGGAGTCGGCCGACCGGCACTTGCGAACTGCTTCTGCTTCGGGCACCGAGCGGCAAGAAAGACTGAGTAAAATGGCGTCGGCTGCATCTTTTTTACCCCTGATGACCTGACGTCAAGGAAGAGGTGACAGCAACTGACGCAGGACCCAAGACTTTGTAATTCAGACCGACTGAGGGCATCCTGCCAGCAGGATAACCCAAATGTAACGACTGCAACAGTGAAACACGATGAACATCAGTAGATGCCACGAAACCCAGAGCTCTCAGAACCGCGCTTGCTGAGGTCATCTGTATTGGGAGAAGGCTGTGAAAGTAGCTTGTTAGAAACAGAACCATGGCTAGAGGAAGGAAAGCTGTCAAAGAATGTCCATCATAAAACCCAAGAAAATCTGGTCCTCAGAGGGTGTCAAGACAAATTTATTTAAGTTTAGAGGGAATGCAAGACTGCAAAGTAGATGCATAGTGAACTCCAGGTCTCCCTGACAAGCAAATAAAGAAGGAGCCTGAATCAAAGGGTCGTCCAAATAAGCAAATATATGAATTCAGTAAAGTCTGTGATGTCATGGTTATGACAGGAACTAGACATTTGGAAAATACAATCAGGGTCATAGAAAGACCAAAGGGTCACACAGAAAACTGAAAATGGGAGGATAACACAAAGTACCTTAGAAACTGCCTGACAAGTGGATGAGCAGGAATGTGGAGATAAGCATCCTTTAAATCCAGGGAAACTAGAAAAGCCTAAGTAAAACCAGGTCTGCAGGGTTAGCATTTGAAGCTTGATACCAGTACACAGGTGTTGGGAAAAGAAATACCTAGGACAGGTCTCCACGAATCCCTCTTTCCTGGAGGCAACAAACATCCTGGAGTAGAACTCTGCCATACTGGGAGGGAGGCACTGATTGAATAGTGCCCTGACTGAAAGGATCCTAATGGAGAGGACAAAAAGTACAGTTTTGTACCTACCATAAATGTATCACACTTGGGTTATCCTGCCGACAGGCGGTCCCACAGTCGGGTTATCCTGCCGTCAGGCGGTCCCGCAGTCGGCCCGAATTCCAAAGACTTGGTCCGGCGTTGGTTGCTGTTGCCTCTTCCCTGACGTCATTGCGCCAGGGGTATACAAGAGGCATCCGACGCCATTTTCTTCAGTTTTTCTTGCCCCAGATATCAGGTGCCCCCAATAGGTAGGCAAAATATAGATATATATATATATATATATATATATATATATATATATACATATAGCTATATAAAAATAAAACAAAACCCTTAGGCACAAGCAAATACACCACAGAGGTAGAATAAGATAGAGTGGTAGAGATACGTTCAGCTAGTTCAGAGGGAGGGTAACCTGGACTGCAGCAGGGTGAACACTCGAACATCTACATTTATGGTAGGTTCAAAACTGTACTATGTTCATCGTGTTACCCTGCTGCAGTCAACACACTTGGATTGAATCCCAAAGCTAAGGATGAGAGGTGGAGTCAGACAGGGTTAGAAGAAGCTAGTAAGCCCTGCAAAACTGCAGTGGCAAAACCAGCTCTAGACTTAAGAGTATAGAGGTAAGTGATAGTGTTTGGTGAAGGTGTGCATTGAACTCCAAGGAGCAGCTTCCAGAATATCCTTGGTTGGCACTCCTCTGAGAAAGACTGCTGATGTAGCTGTAGCCCTGGTGGAGTGGGACCTAATGTTAGCAGGTACTGGTTTCCCATGATGTATGTAGCAAAAACGTATGCAATGCCCTATCCATTTTAAAATGATCTGTTTTGAGATAGCTTTTCCTTGTGATCCTGTAGCATAAGCTACAAAAAGCTGGTCAGTTTTTCTGAAAGCCTTAGTTTTATCCAAGTAGTAACATAATTGCCTGTGAATGTCCAAAGAGTGCAGTAGTCTTTCTCCTTTGTTCTGGGGATTTGGGAAGAAGGTGGGCAAGGAAATGGTTTGGTTTAGGGCCACACTGGATACCACCTTTGGCATAAAGGAAGGACTAGTTCATAGAGAGACTCTGTCTTGATGAAATGTTCCACTGCCATTAGTGCCTGTAGCTCTGAGACTCTTCTAGCTGAGGTTATTGCTAGTAGTAGGACAGTTTTCCATGAAAGAAATTTTAAGTCAGCTGAAAAAGCTGGTTCAAAGGGCGGCACTGTAAGCTTTTCCAGAACAAAGTTGAGATCCCAAGTAGGTGTTGGAGCTCTCCTTGGCGGTCTTAAGTTCTTAGCCCCTCTGAGGAACTGTCTTAGGAGTGGGTGTGAGAATAAAGGAGGATCCGTGCTGTAATGAGCTGAAATTGCTGAGGCGTGGATCTTAACAGATGAAAAGGAAAGTCCTTTGTGTAACATCTCAGTTAAATATTGTAGAATCTAAGGGATGTTTGGATCAAGGGGGTTTAGGCCTTTAGCCTGGTTCCAAGCGCAAAATCTTTTCCATTTGTCTGAATAGGTCTTCCTGGTGCTGGGCCTCCTGGCCTCCAGAATGACATCCATAACAGCTTTGGATAAAGGTGTTGGCTGGTTGTTTAGGTAATTTGCCATGCAGCCAGGTTTAAAGTCTTGAGCTGGCTGTGTAGAATCTGATGGTCTCGCTGGGTGAGCAGGTGAGGAATTTGTGGCAAAATCCATGATGGGCCGTGGGCCATGTTCCTTAAAATTGGGTACCAATGCTGGCATGGCCAGTCTGGTGCAACGAGTATCATTTGTGGCCTCTCTAATCTGACTTTCAGCAGTACCTTTGCTAGAAGAGGTAGTGGAGGGAAGGCATACACTGTTAATGTTTTCCAACTGAATGAGAGGGTGTCCATTTCCAAGCTAGTGGATGGCAGGTCCTTGTGCAAAATGTTTGAAGTTGGTGGTTGCGGGGGCTTGCAAACAGATCTATGTCTGGGCGTCCCCATTTTTGAGCTATCATTGCAAATACTTGTGGATCTAGTTTCCATTCGTGTGGTTCCATGATGTTTCTGCTTAGGTCATCTGCCAGCGTGTTTTTCTTTCCTGGCAGGAATTGTGCTTGTAATTGAACCTGGTAAGACAGTGCAGTGTTCCACAAGGTCATTGCTTGCCTGCATAGAGGGTAGGAATGTGTGCCCCCTTGCTTGTTTATGTACCACATGACTGTGGTATTGTCCGTCTTTATTATTAGTTGTCCTGGGTGTAGAAGGTCCTTGAAAGCTGTTAGGGCATTCTGTACTGCTAGCATTTCTTTTTGATTGATATGCAGATGCCTCTGATCTGTAGTCCATTTGCCCTGAATGCACTGCCCTGTCATGTATGCTCCCCAGGCATAGTCCGATACATCTATTGTCATAGTTTGCCTGGCTGTGGGTAAGGTGAAAGGCTGACCCTTGTTGAGGTGACATGCCTGTGCCCACCATAGAAACTCCTGTTGAAGGCAGGGAATGAGTGGTATCATTGTTTCCAAGCTGTGGCTGTGCTGAGTCCATGCACTTTTCAGGTACCATTGTAATTTCCTCATATGCAGTTTTGCAAATGGTATTAGTAGTATGCAAAATGCCATGAATCCCAAGGCCTGCAGAATTTTTATTGCAGGGAGTTGGGTCTTTGTTGCCATTATTTTGAAATATTGAAACAGCTGTCGTTGCTTGTCTGGTGTGAGATAAGCCATCTGGGCCGCTGTATTCAAGCTGGCACCCAGGAATATTATGTTTTGTGAGGGCACTAGTTTTGATTTCTTTTCATTTACTGTGTACCCTAGGCAACTTAGAAGGTGTTTGACAAATGCCAGATGCTTTAAAAGAATGTCTTTGCTTTCTGCTTGAATAAGGCAGTCGTCCAGGTATGTGTATATTTGAATTCCTCTTTGTCTGCAGTATGGAATTACTGGTGCCAGGCATTTTGTGAAGACCTTGGGTGCAGTGGATAAGCCAAAGGGCAGAATTGATAATGCGTTGAACCTGCAATGAAGCGGAGGTATCTTCTGCAATTTTGTCTGATAGGGACATGCAGGTATGCCTCCTTGAGGTCCAAAGTGACTAGCCAAGCATTCTTGCCCAGCATGGGAAGAAGCTGCTGTAGTGTTAGCATCTTGAATTTTGGTACTTGCAGATAGGTGTTCAGAATTGAAAAATCCAGAATGGGTCTCCATGCTTTGTCCTTTCTTGGGACTAGGAAGAGTCTTGAGTAAAATCCTTGTCCTTGCTCCTGTGTAGGTACCTGTTGAATGGCTCATGTTCATGAGAGCTGTAATTTGTTTTTGTGCCTCTGCCCATTGATTTGGTGGCAGGTTTGGCATTCCTTTGATCCTTGGTAATTTGAGGAAAGAGTCATTGTGTTTGTCTTTGGCTAGCTTGGGGCCTGTCTTCTGCTCCTTTCTGGGTAGCAGAACCCCATTGGCGAGGTTTGTAAGAGCCATGTGACTGACCTCTGCCCCTTGGGTGTCTGTATTTGCCCCTCTGTGATCTGTCTGAAGCTGGAAAGGACCAGTTTTTTGTTGGCCAATTTCTGCTGAAACGAGGGGATTGTACCTGCAAAAAATCCTTGACCGTTTGCATAGACTTTGCCTTATTCTCCATTTTCTTTAAAACCTCTTCTGCTTTGACACCAAATAATACATCCTGCTGTAAAGGTGCATCCAATAATTTTGCTTTAACATGTCTATGTATGACAGAGCCAGTAACAGCTGCTTTACAAGAAGCTTCCAATGAATCAAAACCGCATTGTAAAGTATGTTTGCCCACCTGTTCAGCTGCATGCAACAGATCCTGCATTTCCTTGAATTCAGGCAGTTCTGAATGTGTGCTCATTTTTTGTTTTAACTGAGACATTAGGAATTGTTGATATTTCAACATGTGAAACTGGCAATTTAATGCTCTCATAGCCAGAGTAGCTGAGGTGTATATTTTCTTTCCCCATCTATCTAGGGCTTCTGGAATCCCTTTCGGAGGGCACAGGATTTTTAGCCATATAAGCTTTTGCTTCCTTAGGACCCTGGGAAATTGTTTCTGGGTCAGCTACAGGGCTTTTATAAAGGAATTTGTGTGAGTCAGGTACTCTGTAGTATCTGTATGGTTTGGCTGGAGCAGGAGGAAGAGAGTCTGGATTTAAACTAGACTCCAAGTAAACATCATCCACAATATCTAGAACAGGACAGATAGCAAGAGGTCTGTGCTAGGGTAGTAAAATGAACTCTCTGAGCCTTTTCTTAGAATCTGAGTAATCCTGGCCTTCCCAGTGGAAATGTTCCCTCATGGTATGTACAGTTTCCCCAAAGGAGTAGTCTTCAGGGGGCGATGCTGAGGGAGTCTTCAGCATCAGAATCTTCATAAGGTGGAAAAGTGTAATCCTGTTCCTCAGAAGAATCTGAGGAGAGAGAAACCTGGTCAGAGGATACATAATCCTCCTCTTGTCTTGTTTTTTTATCAAGAGGGGGATGGGAACCCCTGATAAGGGTAATCAAATCTTCAGCCATCTTAAGCATCTGTTTCTTAGGCATGGGGCCTTAAACTGTAGACTGATGCACAGTTTTCTTTGGTTTTAAAAGAGTTTTAAGTTTAGCATAAGATTTAATGGTGAGTGTAGTCCGTCTGAAGACACCTTCTGTAACCGAAGGTGTTTCCGTTGCACCGGTGTCTAGTTCTGCTCCGGTGTCGGTAGATGGCTGCATCGGCCTAGTAAGACTCCGCATGGGAATCCGCAGCTGTCTGGGGTTCCAGCTCTGCGGTCATCAGGGGCTGCGTAGGCGCCTCACTGAAAACTGGAGAACCGGTGAGAGGCCCAGCTGACGCCTCGGTGTCTGGCTTATTCCTAGGCTGCCTGTCCTTATCCTTGCGTTTTTTATGAATGGCGGTCGTCGGCTGCTCCGACGGCAAGATATAATTAAATTTCCTACCAAAGTAATGCCGTGCGAAGTCAAAACGGCGTTTGATAGTTCGTTTATTCAACCTAGCGCAAAACCGACAACTGTGACGTCGTGGTCTGGGCCTAGGCAAGAAATACAATAGGAATGGAAGTCCTTATGAGGTATTTGCTTCCCACAAGAAATGCAATTGTTAACTTTTTCTGACATCGGACTGAGGCAAGAAAATGTTCCCCAACGGGGTACTTAGCTTTATTGAAGACTTCGGACTGAAATTCAAATCGAAAATCTCAGGTGTCGGCCGACCGGCACTTGCAAACTGCTTCTGCTTCGGGCACCGCACGGCAAGAAAGACTGAAGAAAATGGCGTCGGATGCCTCTTATGCAATGCAATGACGTCAGGGAAGAAGTGACAGCAACCGACGCCGGACCAAGACTTTGGAATTCGGGCCGACTGCGGGACCGCCTAACGTCAGGATAACCCGACTGTGGGACCGCCTGATGGCAGGATAACCCAAGTGTGATGACTGCAGCAGGGGAACACGATGAACATCAGATATAACTTATTTTGAGGAGGTTGAGGAATGCCTGCAAAAGGGGAAAGAGATTTCTATGACATCTTGTAATCTCTGCTATAATGGAAAGAACTAATTTTTCTATGGTGATCTTTTGTCAAACTGGAAAAGACAGAGACAGTCTGAGACAGAGGGAATCTGGCTGAGGAGAAGGACAGGTAGAGAGTGAGCGAGAGAGGGACATAATGAAGCAGGCTTGCCAGGAAAGGAAGGTTTTCGACCATTTGAATCTTGTCCTGATTTCTCTTGAATTCCTACCCTTAAAAGTATGTTTATCTTTTTGGAGTTGCTTCTGTTGCCTTATAACAAAATGACTTGCTTTGGAAGGATAGTTCCTTTCTTACTTATTGACAGGAAAAAGGAATATCTGTTTTAAATATTACATCACCTTTCCCTTGTCCTGCAAAGTTTTTAATAGGTCTGCAGTAGCAGAATCAAATTCCGATTGTTCAGCAGACAATTCAGCAATTTGGCATTAATATCCTCAGGAAGGGACTGTAATCTTAGCCAATATTTTTATCTTATTTATTTTTATTTAACATTTGTTTACTGGGAAAGTCTGACTTGGAAAGAAGCCATTTTCAGGGGAGGCACTGGGAGAAATTCTCCAGATGCATGTCTTTGAATAATACCTACGAATAACAGACTCAAATACAGACAGCCTAGAAAAGTCTCTGCAGCATCATAACTGCAGTTGATAGAGTGCTTGGCCACTCAAAGGTAAAACTAAACAAAATAAGGCCAAGGATTGGCTGTCAGAATCAGGCATATCATTTAAGACATCCCCAAGCTTAGAAAGAAGAGATAACCCTTATCTCTTCATATGAGTCTGATAGTTAACAGCTCTAAAGGCCAATGAGGCAACAGTACAAACCTTCTTGACATATGTGCCCATGGTCCTGCAATTCTTATCAGTAGGCAAGGCTTAGTGAAGCACAGCAATTTTGTTGGCTTGTACCATAGAGATGGAAATAATCAAAGGATCAGAAGAAGAGTTTTTACAAAGGCACTTCTATGCATCAGGAGCCTTATGAAATCCCATCAGGTTTCTTAAGAGCAGAGGTTGGGGATCCAGGGTTCTGGACAGCAGAAGTACCTAAAAGGGCTTTGAGAATTGGGGAAATAGGTGAAAGCTTAGGAATTTCATCTGAAGTAAAGCATAATACCTCTGCTAAACATTATACATTTTAGAACCATCCCATTTAAAATGTTGCATCAACAACAGTATCCTAGAAAGAAAATTCATTTAAAGAAGAAGCTGGAGAAAGAAAATCTTCTTCATCAGAAGCCACAGCTAAAGGGTGGATTAGAGAGCAACAGGATAAAAAACTCATCAGAAACCATTTAGTCATCCTCAGAAGAATTTCCTTTGCAGTTTTCAGGGGAAGAAGAAAAAGGAGCCCCAACAGCAGAAAGGACCTAGAAACTCTGGGGGGGAGGGGGAGGTTCAAAGATATAAGGTCTTTGAAAAGCTCTTGTGTAAAGTTTTGCCATTAACTTTGAGGGTCTCTCACCAAGTAGAAGGCGACAAGTTTAGTCTTTTGCTTTATCGTAGTACGGATGTCAGCCTGCACAAACCCTGGTGGTCAGAGCCCTGGCACCCTTCAATTAAACCCTGGTACACCAAGTATTTCCTCCTGAAAAAGGATCTGAGGAATACCCCCACAGCCCTTTGGAAATGACCAGACCAGCTACCCCTTCTCATCAGCAACAGACATCAGATCATCCTCAACAGACGTGGGTCATGGCGGAGGGGGCTGGATTTGGAACTGGATGAACCAGGGTCTCAACATCAGATTCAGCAGAGACGTCCAGTTTGGGCTGGACAGCCGAAGTCTCTGACTTAAGCTTCTTAGACATATTTTTCTGAAGGGGTAGGACATCAGGGCAAGAAGACTGTGCTTAACACAGTTTTCTAAATAAACTACTTAGGAGGAAACAGGACTGCATAGTGTCTTGAGGACGAAGGACTGGCAAATCGAACACTCCCTAGTCCTTACAGCGAATCTGCCTTCCACATTCACATTTATGTACATGCCATCCAGAAAAGGGGAAAGTATACAAGAAAAAAAAAAAAGGAAGAGTCCCTAGTTGGGTACTACCCAAACTGCTAGGTAATCAGCACTTAAACAGGTGACCAAAACATCAAAGACTGATTTCAGTGTTCAGACTGGCAGCAAAGTTCTGAGGTTTTCACACTTTTATATGTCCCTTATGTACCTCCTGTCTTCGGTCTTAGATCATTCACTGGATATATTGTCTGTGGTAGGGCCCAGGCTTTAGCATGCTGGCTAGACATCTACCCTTGGCAAGATATCTCAGTTATAAGGAATACTGTAACAATGATCTACAAAGGACAGCTGTCTGTGTTGCCCATGACAGTTACAATGGGAGGAAGAATGAGTCATCAAACTAACAGATTCTGTAGTTGGAGCTACCAATGAAAATATTTCCAAAAGATTTTGGATATTACTGTATGGGACACTGGAAAATACAGTTTTGACTGTTTAATTCATAACATCCATTGTTGAACTACCATGTAGTATTTGGCAAAAGTTACCCTTCACTCCAGGGCCCAAAGAACCAAGTCTGCTTTGGATATGTGTTGGTTCAGTAAGATTCTGACCGATTCTTGAACTAGTCCTAGCCCAGTGATGGTGATCCTTTTGGGCTTTGATGTGTCAAAAATTCAGAAAATGCCTATCTTGACTCTGCTGGTGTCCCCCCCGACCACCCCCCCAAAAAAGACAAAATTCTTTACATATTCAGTTACTTAAAAAATACAGTCCAATGTGTGCTGCTGTGTATTATAAAAATAAAAGAAAAATCAGTGACTTACAACAGAGAAAATGATATGCGCATTGATAATTGGGCTTAAAACACTGTACCAAAAAATGACCCTACTTACAACTGTAATTTTGAATTGAAATGAAAAAGTATGGAACACATTGCATTTTGATTTGATTAACATCAATTAATGACTTTTTGTTGCTGAGCTTTAATAGACAAGTGCAGGGTCAGATATATCTTGTATTTTTGTTCAGTTTCTTTGGTAACTCGGGTGTTGGTGAATGCTGGTCTGTCACCCAAAACATGATGGCAAGTTACCTGTGACACGTGTGTCATAGGTTAGGCATCACTGTCCTAGCCTGTCAATGAGGAGGCTTGCTATCCTTACCATAGTGTCCAGTTGGCATCTGACAAATGTCAGTTTTTGAAATGAATGTAACGGTGATGGCAGTAGATTAAAAGATTCCCCAAAACAGGCACAACCAAAGCAAGTAGTCCCTTACAATGATAAGGGACTCCCATGTAGTTGTATCTATGAGCCAAATGTCCAAACAGGGTAATATTCTGAACCCCAGCAATCTGAGATGGGCTGCTACCAAAGCCATGCACTCTGTGGGCTGTGGTGAGTCCAAAGGTCAAGGCTCTGAAATGGTAGGTACTGGCTCCCATTCAGAAGTGAAGGAAACTTCTGAATTCCTGGGCTACCTTTATATGAAGATAGGCTTTTTGGACAGCCAAAGAGCACATTCAATCTTCTTTCTGAAGGCGGAGAAGGATCACCTACACCATAATCATTTGGAATGTTGTTTTCTGAACAAACTGGCTTAACCAGCTGAGGTCCAATACAGGGTTGAGATCTTTTGCCTTCTTTGGAATCAAGAAGATCATTGATTAAAACTGGGATCCTTTCAGGTGGGACCTCTGGATTGCTAGTGTGTGTGTGTGTGTGTGTGTGTGTGTGTGTGTGTGTGTGTGTGTGTGTGTGTGTGTGTGTGTGTGTGTGTGTGTGTGTGTGTGTATCAGGCTGTTGGTCTCTTTAATTGCTAACTTCTTTTAACAGAGAGGTACATCTGGGAGAGGTTGAGATGAAATTGGTGGCATTTGTGGAAAGCGTCTTGAATCGCTTGTGGAAATTATTTCCTTGATCAACCGTCCTGTATTAAGGCCAGTCAAACACTGGGATGCAAGGAAATTTTGACCCCAACTACTCCCAGGGTAACAGCTGGGCAGTCCTTGATTTCTGCTGTATATTTCCAGAGGAAGGGCCATGAAATCCTAATTATGTGTTTCACTTCTAATCCTAAGGCAATGGCAATCTATGAACCTTGAACCTACTGTGCCCAACAGAAGTCCTGCCTCCAGATTAGTCATACTGGGGCTGTTGGGATTTCTTAACCTTACATTAGTCACTCCCTTCTGGTTCTTGGTATAGTACTTCTGAGGGGCTGAAAGCTTAACTCCAACAAAAGTGAGTATAATGCCTTCCTACTCACGTTTTTGCAGCTGATCTTTTAAATTTGGACTAAATAAGGTGGAGGCATCATACTGGGCTTTAGCAAACATCTTGAAGTGGTCCTCAAATCCAGCTAGTCTGAGCCCAGCGTGTCTCCTAATGGTAGTACCTGACCTTCTGCCTCTGCTACTCTGTTATGCAAGAGCTGCATATCACTTAGCTGTAGTGCTCATAGTCACCACGTGACTTCACTTGTTTACCTGTACCTCCAGGTGAACATTTTCTGAGGGTGACTAGATTCCTAATAGCTACCTCCCTCTGACATATGATCATATGCATCACATAACTACTTACTTTTATAGGAAGGGTACTTAAGACATATACACACATCTCATAGTGATTCATTTCTCTGAACTCCATCAGGGGGATGGATTGCCTCCTCTGAGGCCCTCTAGCTAACGGACAGATAAAACAACAATGGAATGGAGGCACAGTGGCTGTTGCCTCAAAGCAAGAGATTCCCCGGTTTTGACTCATGGCTGGGATGTCTTCTGTGCAGTCTGCATGTGCTCCCTGTGTTTGTATGGGTTTCCTCTGCGTGCTCAGTTTTCCTCCTACATTCCAAAAACGTTCAGTAGGTGGACTGGACACTAAATTAGCCAAAGGTGTAAGTGTGTGCAAGAGTGTGTGGTATGGAAGAACAACCATGGAAAGCCTAGCCACCTCGCAGTGTGAACCTTGACTTTAGATGACTGTCACTGTTGAACTGACATCTCGACCCCATGTAGAAAAATGAGAAAAGGGGTTGTGGCTGGATGGATGGATGGTTAGTATGGTTACTCTTTATATTTAGGCATCACTGGTTTGAGGTATGTTTTTGTTAAAAAGGATAAAGAAAGTACAGTTGTGTACACTTACCATAAATGTAGATGTTCTAGTGTATTCACTGTTGCAGTCATCACATTTGGGTTTTCCTGCCAGGGGTAGCCCTCAGCTGGCCAGAATACCAGAGGCTTAGTATTTCTGCATCAGTTGCTGTCATCAGTGGTATAAAAATAGGCAGCCAACACCATTACATCAGTTTTTCTTGCCCTGTCAGAAGCTCCCAATAGGAAGCTAGGTTATGGTGGAGGAACACCACCAGTAGAAAGTAATACCAAAATTTCCTTGTAAGGAGAAAGAGAGACAGAGAGTGAGAGACAAGGGGGATGGAGGGAGGGAAAAGCACAGTTGTGTACACTTACCATAAATGTAGATGTCAGAATGCATTCACTGTTGCAGTCATCACATTTGGGTTATCTGCTTGCAGTAGCCTTCAGTCGGCCTGATTATCAAAGTCTTGGGTCCTGCGTCTGTTGCTGTCTTATCTTCCATGATGTCAGGTAGTCAGGGGTATAAAGCATGCAGCCGACGCCATTACATCAGTTTTTCTTGCCCCACGTCAGGTGCCCCCAAAATTGGAAGCAATTATATACAAGGTTACACATCCAAAAAAAAGCAAATACACCAGAAAGCTTTAGGCATACTAGACAAGAATAAAGGTATAGTCAATAGAAGTCAAGGGGCTGGAGTGAGGGTAACCAGGACTGCAACAGTGAATACACTCTAGCATCAGCATCTACATTTATGGTAAGTGTACACAACTGTACTATGTTCTTCGTGTTTCACTGTTGCAGTCATCACATTTGGGTAGGTTCCCAAAGCTAAGGATAGGAGGAGGCAATTAGATAGCATTAGGACCAGTTATAACGTCCTGCAAGACTGCAGTGGCAAAACCAGCCCTGGATTTAGAAATAAATCTAAGGCAGTGGTAATGCTTGGTAAAGGTATGTACAGAGCTCCAGGTAGCAGCTTCCAGGATGTCCCTGGTAGGGACACCTCTGAGAAAGGCTGTAGAGGTAGATGCAGCACTGGTGGAATGAGGTCTTATCTCCTGTGGGGTAGGTTTTCCATGGTGCTTATAGAAGAAATGAATGCAATGGCCTATCCATTTAGAAATGGTTTGCTTTGAAATGGCCTTCCCCTCTGCCCCTGCAGCAAATGCAACCAGCAGCTGCTCAGATTTCCTGAGAGGCTTAGTCCTGTCCAGGTAAAATCTAAGTTGTTTGTGCATGTCCAAGGAGTGCAGTATTTGTTCCCCTTTGTTCTGTGGATAAGAAAAGAAGGCTGGCAAATGAATAAACTGATTAAGGGCCACACTGGATACCACCCTTGGGCATAAAGGAAGGATTGGTCCTGATGGACACCTTATCCGCATGATAGATGATGAAAGGCTCCACTGCCATGAGGGCCTGTAATTCAGACACCCTTCTTGCTGAGGTAATGGCTAGAAGGAAGGCTGTTTACCAAGAAAGGAATTTCAACTCTGAATTTTCAGCTGGCTCAAAGAGAGGTAAAGTGAGCTTTTCAATACAAAGTTAAGGTCCCAGGCTGGAGTAGGGGCTCTCCTGGGTGGTCTTACATTTTTGGCCCCTCTGAGGTATTGCTTCATTAGTGGATGAGAGAAGAGAGGTGGCTCTGTATTGTAAAGTGCTGAAATGGCAGAGGCATGAATTTTGATGGAAGAAAAGGAAAGACCCTTGTGAAGCATCTCAGTTAAGTATTGAAGAATATGCGGTAAATTGGGCACTCCTGTGCCCATCCCCAGAGTCTGGCTCCAGGAACAGAATCTTTTCCATTTTTCAGAATAGGATTTTCTAGTACTAGGCCTCCTTGCCTCCAGAATGACATCCATCACTTGCTTACTGAGGGATGGTAACTGAGAGATCAGGTAATTAGCCAGGCTGCAAGGTTCAGGGTTTGAAGCTGTGGGTGCAGAATCTAGCCCTCCAGCTGAGACAGCAGGGCAGGGGACTGAGGCAGGTGCCATGGTTCCAGCAGTGTCACACTGCACAAGAGGGGGTACCCACTGTTGGCGTGGCCAGTCTGGTGCAATCAGTATTGTCCTTGGTTTGTCCTGTTTGATCTTTAGTAGCAGCACTTTAGAGAGGAGAGGCAAAGGGGGAAAGGCACAAACCGATAGGTTTTTCCAAGTGAAGGACAGGGCATCCGCTTTTCAAGCTTGTTTGTGGGGAGTCCTTGTACAGAATTTGTCCAACTGGTAGTTCAGAGGGGAGGCAAACAAGGTCTATCTCTGGGCTCCCCCATTTGTTTCTCAACATGTTGAATATCTTTGGTTCCAGTTTCCACTCGTGTGGGTCCATGAGATTTCTGCTTAGGTCATCTGCCAGCGTATTTAGCTTGCCTGGCAGGAATTGAGCTTGTAGGTGCACTTGGTAGCTCAAGGCTGTGTTCCACAGAGTCATGGCTAATCTGCAGACAGGGTACGAGTGGGTTCCCCCCCTGCTTGTTTATGTACCACATAACAGTGGTGTTGTCCATCATTACCAATAATTGTCCTGGAAGAATGTGGTCCTTGAAGGCCGTCAGAGCATTCTGTACAACTAACATTTCTTTTTGGCTGATATGCAGGTGCATTTGATTTGGGTTCCATTTGCCCTGAATGCACTGCCCGGCAAAGTGAGCCCTCCATGCATAGTCTGATGCATCTGTTAGGGTTTGAGCGGCAGGGGGTAGAGTGAATGGCAGTTCTTTGTTTTGGCAGCAGGCCTCTGCCCACCAAAGAACTCTATCTTTAGACACGGTATGATAGGAATCATTGATTCTAGGTCTTGAGAATGTTGACACTATAGGCTTTTTAGATACCATTGTAATTTCCTCATATGCAGTCTTGCACATGGAATCAGTAGTATGCAAGAGGCCATGAACCCCAGGGCTTGCAGTATTTCCCTTGCAGATAGCTGCATCTTTGTGGCCAGTAGTTTGAAGTAGGCTGTCAAATTAACTTTTTTTTCTCTGGCATGAGGTAGGCCATATGGGAAGTTGTGTTCAAGCTTGCTCCCAGGAATATAATTTGTTGACAGGGTACCAGATGTGATTTATTTTTGTTTATGGTATACCCCAGACAAGTTAGCACCTTTTGTACAAATGTCAGATGATTCACAAGTATGTCCTGGCTTTCTGCATGAATTAGACAATCGTCCAGGTATGGGTATATTTCTTTGTCTGTAGATTTTGTTTGTAAATAAGCCAAAGGGCAGTGCAGAGAACTGATAGTGCATGTAGCCTGCTCTGAAGCGTAGGTATCTTCTGCAAGATTCCCTTAGTGGGATGTGCAGGTAGGCTTCCTTTAAATCCAGTGTTGCCAACCAGCCATTTTTGCCTAGCATGGGAAGCAGCTGATGAAGAGTTAGCATTTTGAGTTCTGGGAGTTTCAAAAAGGTGTTTAGGGTAGACGGGTCCAGAAGAGGATGCCAGGAACCGTCTTTTCTGGGTACCAGGAAAAGTCTCGAGTAAAAACCTCGCCCCCATTCTTCTTCTGGGACAGGTTGAATAGCCCTCATGCTAAGAGTGAGAACTTGCCTTTGAGCCTCTGCTTAGGCCTCTGAGTACCTACCTTGGGACTGAAGCCTGGGTGTTCTGCTGGTTCTGGGTTTGGACTGAGAAGGCCTGGAAGAGGCAGGAAAAGACCAATTCTTACAATGCCAATGCCTACTAAATCTGGGAGGCTGTACTTAGGAAATCTTTAACAGTTTGCACAGATTTAGCTTTTTCCTCCATCTTTTTAAGTACTTCTTCTGCTTTGTTGCCAAACAGGCAGTCTTGGTTTAAGGGATCATCCAGTAATTTAGCTTTAACATGATCTGGCAAAGATTGCTCCTTAAGCCAGGCATGCCCCTTCTAAAGTACAGATCCAGTGACAGTAGCCCTGCAATATGCCTCTAATGAATCAAAACCACATTGTAAAGTATGTTTTCCAACTTGTTCAGCAGAATGCATTAAATCATGTAATTCTTTATTTTGAGCACAGTCAGGAATCAACATAATTTTCTGTTTAAGCAATCCAATAATATGTTGCTGATACTTTTAACATTTGAAACTGGCAGTTTAAGGCCGTAATGGCCAAAGTTGCAGAAATGTATACCTTCTTACCCCATCTATACAGGACTCAGGAATCTCTAACAGAAGAAGTAGGGTTTTTGGCAGTAGTAGCCTTAATGCCCTTGGGTCCCTGTGAAATAGTCTCAGGATCTTTTAGGATTTTTAAAAAGGAACTTGTGAGAGGTAAAGAGTCAGGAGGCAGGCTAGATTCCAAGAAGGCATCATCTACAATGTCCAGTACAGGAGGGATGGCTAAAGGCCTGTGTTGATGTAGGAGTAAGAATTCCCTAAGCATCATTTTAGAGTCAGAGTAATCCTGGCTTTCCTAGCGGAAATGCTCCTTAAGAGTATGCAAGGTTTCACCAAAAGAGAAATCCTCTGGAGGGGAAGCAGAGGGAATGGAGTCTTCTGCATCAGAATCATCATAGGTAGATAAGGGCAACTCCTGGTCATCAGAGAAAACAAATTTCAGAATCCTGATCAGAAGAATCAGAAGGAAAATCAGTCCTAGGTCTCAGAGGGAGGAGGGTGGCTTCCCCCGATTAGAGTAATAAGGTCTTCAGCCATTCTTACTTGTTTTTTAGGCATAGGGGCCTGACCATGCGGTCTGGGCATCGGTTTTCTAAGCACTGATAGAGTTTTGGGCCTTGAAGAAGAAGATGGCATCAGTTTAATATGCAAGTCAGTAGACCTGAATAAACCCTCAGAAGCCAGTGCCTGCACAGCGGCTCCAGTCCAATCCAAGGTAGAGACATCCGCAGATTCCACAGTTGAAGAAGCATCTCGTGGCATACCGGACTCCAAATGGGTCTCAGTTGAGGCCTGCAAATCTGAAGTAGCGGGTATCAGGGGCTGAGAAAGCCCCTCACTGAGTACCGGTGACTAGCTTAGGAGAAGCATGGTCGGCAGCTTTGGACCTATGTGGCCTGTCTTGTCTTTATCTTTGCGTTTTTTCGGAATGTCGGTAGTCGGGTGGCTTACTGAAGCCATTTCTGGATAATTGAACCGAGTACCAAAATATGTAGATGTGAAAATTAACAGACAACGAATAGTACGGGGGTTGAATAAGGCACAAAACCAACTGCGAGATACGTCGTGGACTGGGCCTAGGTAAGGAATGCAGTACGAATGAAAATCTTTATGAGGTATTTGCTTTTCACAAGAAATACAATTGTTAACTTTTACTGACATTGGTTTAGAGCAAGAAAAAGGATCCCCAACGGGGTACTTAGCTTAGTTGAAGACTTCGGATCTGAAACTCAAAAACGAATATTTCAGGAGTCGGCCAATCGGCACTTGCGAACTGCTTCTGCTTCGGGCACTGCACGGCAAGAAAGAGTGATGTAATGGCATCGGCTGCATGCTTTATACCCCTGACTACCTGATATCATGGAAGATGAGACAGCAACCAAAGCAGGATCCAAGACTTTGATAATCACCGAGGGTTACCTGCAAGCAGATAACCCAAATGTGATGACTGCAACAGTGAAACACGAAGACATCCAGGACTGCAACAGTGAATACACTTGAACATCTACATTTATGGTAAGTGTACACAACTGTACTATGTTCTTCATGTTTCACTGTTGCAGTCATCACATTTGGGTTGATTCCCAAAGCTGAAGAAAAGGGTGGAGGCATTCAAGAAGATTGGGGGCTGGCTAGGATGCCCTGCAAGACTGCGGTGGCAAAGCCTGTACTGGATTTGGAAAAGAAGGGCAGGTGGTAATGCTTGGTGAAGGTATGAACAAATGTCCCATGTTGCAACCTCCAGGATATCCCTGGTGGGGACACCTCTGAGAAAAGCTGCAGAGATGGAGGTTGCTCTTGTGGAATGTGTCCTGACCCCCTTTGGGGTGGTTTCCCATGCTGTTTGTAAGAGAAGTGGATGCAGTGTGCTATCCATTTGGAGATTGTTTGTTTGGATATGGCCTTGCCCTCTGCTCCTGCAGCAAAGCTAACTAGCAATTGATCGTTTTTTTTAAAAGATTTAGTCCTGTCCAGGTAGAATCTGAGCTGTCTGTACACATCTACAGAGTGCAGAATCCTTTCCCCCTTGCTTTGTGGGTTAGGGAACAAGGTGGGCCAAATGAATGGATTGGTTGAAAGCCACACTGGACACCACTTTAGGCAAGAAGGATGGGTTAGCCCTGAGGGTGACCCTGTCAGCATGGAAAATGATGAAGGGCTCCACAGCCATAAGTGCTTGTAGCTCTGATACTCTTCTAGCTGAAATGATGGCCAGAAGTAAGGCTGTCTTCCAAGAGAGAAATTTTAACTCTGCTGAAGTTGCAGGTTCAAAGGAGGGCATGGTGAGCTTTTCCAACACAAAGTTAAGGTCCCAGGCTGGGGCAGGAGCTCTTCTGGGTGGCCTTAAGTTGTTAGCTTAGGAGCTGTTTGATGAGAGGGTCTGCAATTGGGTGTTGCATGAATTCTCCATTCCACTCGGTCAGGAGTGTTGGGATGTGAGGTAAGCGCCCTGGTGGCAGGGGTGTCAGGCTGCGCATCAGTCGGTACCAGTGCTGGTGTGGCCAGTCTGGGGCATTCAGGATTGCCCTTGGTTTTTCCTCCCTTATTTTGAGCAGTACCCTTGAAATGAGTGGTAGAGGGGGAAATGCTTGACAGAGAGGTTTACTCACTGGAAGGATAGAGCATCCACTTTCCAGGCCTTGCTATGAGGTTCCCTGGTGCAGAATTTGCTGAGCTGGTGATTGCAATGGGAGGAAAATAGGTCTACTTTCAGGGTGCCCCATTTCTGGGTTATAAGGGTGAAGGTTCTGTGATCTAGCTGCCACTCATGTGGGTCTAGCAGGTTTCTGCTTAAGTTGTCTGCCAGTGAGGTTAGAGAGCCTGGCGGGAATTGTCCTAACAGGTGTAGTTGCATGGCTGAAGCAGTGTGCCAAAGGGTCATGGCGAGCCTGCAGAGAGGATAAGAGTGAGTCCCTCCCTGCTTGTTGATATAACACATCACTGTGGTGTTGTCTGTTTTGATTAGTAGAAGCCTCGGGGAGAGTAGGGGTCTGAAAGCTGTCAGTGCATGCTGAACAGCTAACATCTCTTTTAGGCTGATGTGCAGATGTATTTGAATTGGGCTCCATTGGTCTTGAATGCACCTGCCGTCCAGGTGAGTACCCCAGGCATATTCTGATGCATCTGTGGTGAGGGTCTGGGCGGCATGGGGTTGTGAGAAGGGAAGTCCCTTGTTGTGGTTGCATGCTGCTGCCCACCAAAGATCTTTCCTTAGACAAGGTATCAGTGGTATAAGGCTTTTTAGGAATGAGTAGAATGCAAGAGAGGCCATGAACCTTAGAGCTTGCAGGATTTTCCTTGCGGATAACTAGGTTCTGGTGGCTAGTTGAGAGAAGTAGCCTGTGAGGTAGGCTTGTTTTTCTGGAGTAAAGAATGCCATCTGGGATGCTGTGTCCAGGCTTGCTCCCAGGAATACAATTTTTTGTGTAGGGACTAGTTTTGATTTCTTTTCATTGATAGTATACCCCAGGGAGATCAATAGGTCCTTTACAAAGGACAGGTGCTGAAGCAGCTTTTCCTGACTGTCTGCCTGAATCGGGCAGTTGACTAAGTATGGGTAAATTTGAATATTTCTTTGTCTGCAAAAGGCAATGGCAGGAGCCAGACATTTTGTGAAAACTCTAGGAGCAGTAGATAAGCCAAAGGGAAGCACAGAGAACTGAAAGTGCATAGATCCTGCCCTGAAACATAGGTATTTCCTGCATGATTCTCTGATTGGGATGTGTAGGTAGGCCTCTTTTATGTCTAGGGTGGTTAACCAAGCATCCTTGTAAAGCATAGGTAGAAGCTGCTAGAGGGTGAGCATTCTGAATTTTGGAATCACTAGAAAGGTGTTTAGAATGGATAGATTGAGGATGGGGGCACCAAGTGCTCTCTTTCCTGGGTACCAGGAAGAGTCCGGAGTAGAAACCTTGGCTTATCTGCTCTGCAGGAACATGCTCTATGGTCCTCATGGAGAGCAGGGAAAGGACTTGCTTTTTGGCCTCTGCCCACTGGTTTGGAGGAAGACCTGGGAACCATTTTGGGCTTGGCAAAGTGTGGAAATAAAATTTATATCCCTGAGACACTATGTTGAGGACCCAGCGGTAGTTGGTAATAGTGGCACATTTGCCTGCATGGAAGGAAAGTATTCCTCCTAGGGGCACAAGCAGGTGGGCAGAGGGAGTGGGGGTGGAAGTGAAAAGTCATTGTGAGTTCTTACCGTAAGGTGGTGGCTTTGCACTCCCTGCTTTTGAAGAGGAGGAACTCTATTGCTTAGATCTCTGCATTCCCTGGGGCTGTTGTCAGGGGGTCTGCTTCCCCTTGGTCTGGCCTGAGCTGGCCTGGAGGGGGCAGGAAAGGACCGTGGTTGGATGGCAAGGCCTACTGAACCTCGGAGGCTGAACCAGTAAGAAGTCTAACTGTCTGTGTAGATTTAGATTTTTCTTCCATCTTTTTTAAGATACTCTTCTGCCTTGGTGCCAAATAAGTTGTCTTTGTTCAAAGGTGCGTCCAATAATTTGGATTTGACATGGTCTGGTAAGGTCTGTTCCTTAAGCCAAGCATGCCTTCTAATGACAGAACCAGTGACTGCTGCCCTGCAAGATGCTTCTAGGGCATCAAAACCACACTGTAAGGTGTGCTTAGTTACTTGACTTGCAGAATGCATTAACTCTTGTAACTCTATTTTCTGCACAAGCAGGAAAAGAATATATTTATTGTCTGAGTAGTTCCAACGTATGTTGCTGATAGTTCAGCATGTGAAACTGGCTATTTAATGCTGTAATAGCAAGAGTAGCAGAGGTGTATAATTTTTTTACCCTGTCTGTCTAATAGGTTCATAGGTTCATAGGTTTATAGGTTCATACTAGGCTATCTGCCCGAGGGCATTTACAAGCCTAGCCCATAGTTTTGTGGCTTACGCCACCCCCCAGTATAAAGATGGGAACTATACCTTTACTTTTTTGCTGCCAGTGACCGAGCAGTGAGACATCCCAGGGGTATATCTATATCTTCTCTCTATCCATTCCAGGTCAAGATTTCTCTTGAAGGAGGCCCAATGGTCTGCATATACCGGGATTGGGATTTTATTTGGTAGCATGTCTAGTCTGAGGAATCTGAATCTATCCCTCCAGCCAGTCTATTAATAGTCCGCGTCTGGTGGTTCTTGCTTTGAAGAGTGGGCTGTTCATGGAATCTGGGTTTTAGGGTGGAAGCATATTCATCAAATCGTATTGACTGTTAGGCAAAGGGCTGTCTGAATAGGTCACCCGAGTTTGGCGAGCGAATGAGCGGAGAGGATGCATGTCTCTTTCACTCTTTTTGGTGAGAACTTTTTGGTGAGGAACTTTTGTGGCCTCTTTGTGGCCTCAGCTCCAGCAAGTGTCGGGTGGGATACATTACAATGATGCATGGGGCTGAATCATTGGTCTATCTCCGATGATGATAGTAGAGAGAGAGAATCCCTGACTTGATGCCAGATGAGATGAGAATCCTTCCATGATACTTTATTTTCATGGGTGTCCTCCTAACTACTTATACATGGGAGTGCTGGTCCAGACTAACTTCTACCTTCTGTGTCCCCATCTTCTGTATAGTGCTTTGCCACCTACCATGTTTTCATTTGGTTTGGTAGCTAGGTAATTTTTGGTTTTTAACTTTATTTTGGCTTTTTGGCATTTTATCCGTTTCTGAGACCAGTTATCTGAAGATCCTCTGTGTCAGATGTGTGTTCTGAGGTCAGATGTATTTTATTTGTAAGCCTTTTTTTTTTTCATCCCACTTTAACTTTGTCAGTGCTTTGCTTTTGTTTTACCTGTACCACCTCCTGTGTTTGCTTGGCTAAGAAGTGCAGGCTTTGAGAGTGCTTTGGCTGACACCTGTCTGACACCACTTGTGACAGGCTGAGCCAGCCAGAGCTGTCCTGTCTGCCAGTTTGTGGGTTGCAGCATGCAACCAATTAGGTGATTGTGATATGAACATTTAAGCGATTTGTTTTGATGATGACTCGAGTGGAACCTGTATATTGCCCCAGCCAGATTGAGGCAAGCTGTATGGCAATCCTGATTAATCCATCAATGTTGCCTTTGACTGTCAACCAAAAACCAAAAAATCAAAAGTCAGTAATGACAAATGCATGATCTGCCTATGGAAATGAAAACAAATAGTCTGCAATTCCATTGCTCTTTCCTTTATGATCATTTTATGAGGTCCATTGCTTAAGGGATGGCTGTGCACATCCAGCTAATGGTCCACTATCAGGGTCAGGAGGTGGGCACCGCGATTGGAGTCACCGACCGTGAGCCAGATGCGCCACTCCTGGAGTCGTGTCCAGAGTGTAAGACTATGATTAAACAGCTGTCCTAAACCAGGGTTTCAATTCTGTGAGTTCACAAGTGGAGCACCAGACCGGGGGACACCATGTGGTTGCATTTTGCTTTGGAGAGCAGTGAGAGCATTGGTCACTTGGGCACTGGAATGTTTGGGGGGAGAGATTGATTTCCTTTGGGGAGGGAGAAGATGGAGGGTCTCCTGTCAGGGAGGGCGAACTTTACACGTCTCTGGATACAGTTCTGATGTACACTTTGAATGTAATCTGAGTTCTATTTCTATCTAGTTCCTTCTAGGTTGGTTTAGCCCTCTTTAAAGGCTTTTCCTCCTCTTCTTTCTTATTATTTTCTTTTTTCCTCTTATTGTTTTTTGGGATGATTTTAGATTTTTATGTGTTACTTATTTGTTTATGATGTGTAGTCTCTTTAAGGGTTTTGTACCTTTTCTGGATATCTTGTTCCTTTGGCCTTTGGGTTTTGCTTTTGTTTAGTTTGTTGTTGGGCTGGGGTGTGCCTGCCTTTTGTGGCTGAGCCCAGCAGACTGGATTGGCTTACTTGGATTACCTTATTGTGTGCTTTGCTTGTGCTTTATTTCCAGGCATTTCTAAGAGTACTGTTTTCCATTTTACTGTGTCTTAGCGGCTTGGGGATTTAGTTCTGGCTACACTGGTGTTTAAAAGGAAGTTTTTTACTGTGGTTGTTTTTTTTTGTGGTCTTGAGATTGTTAGGGAGGGATGGATGAGTGTTTGTTCCGAGATCTTGGGTGTGACATTGATGATGAGATCAGGTTGTTTTTTCCATTGTTGTGGATGGTGAAGTAATGTTCCTGATGATTGCATTTATGGTGTTGTCTATTGTGGGGGCATGTGGTAGTTGCGCTATGGCTGTGGAGGGTGTTTGGGGGTTATTAGCATGTTTAGTCTTAGGGTGTGTATTTGGGCTAGAGTTTGTGTTAGTGGTTAGGGTCATTTTCTAAAGATGTATTTTGGTGTTTGGTTTTAGGATTGGTTTGTCTGATTTTGTTGTTTGCCATGTAGCCAGTACAATTTGTGTGGTAGGTGTGGGTGTGGTTGATTGCGTGGCTCTGCTGCTTGGTCTTTGTGCCTGCAGTGTCTCAGCCTAATAGTGCAAGTGGATGTGTCCTTGGGTGGTATTGTCCTTGATTTGGGGTTAGCCCTTGTCTTAGATGGGTATTTACCAGAGGCAGCATGATTCCCCATTTTGCTGGATAGTGCTGGTGTCAGATCTCAGGTCCTGCACATACTGCGCATTCTCTCCACAGACATTTGAGACTCTGTAAGAGCAGATTTAGAGATTTTTACTCCTTATTTGGAGCCCTGGGTTTTATTGTTTTTTTTTTTCTTTTTTTAGTAGGTTTTTGTGTTAGCCTTAGCCCTAGCCTTAGAATTGAGTGTTGCAGCACAGCCTCAGGCCAAAGGAGCTGGTCCCTGGGTGCCGCCCCACGGAATCAGAGGCTGACCATTGTCCCATCCCAGGCAGACAGACATGGATTCCTGATCCCCTGACTTGAGGTTATTACATGGCAAATCCTTTGAATAAACTTGTTAATCTGCATATTCTTAATGTGACATACATTCTTACTTACTGCCTAATGTTCAAGGTCATGTGGCCACTCGGATACAGCTCCTCAATAGGGTCTTTCTCCTCATCTACATCAATCCTGAGCTCTCTCAGGTGTCTTTTGAATGAAGATGACAGAGACTTCATTGTGTCTGCCAAGTGTTGAGATGACTGTGAGTATTTGTACCGCCATGGATGACTGGGTCCTGCGTTATGTGCTGTGACCTACTGCTTACACCTTTCCTCTACCTGGTCCTCTATGCAGTCTCTGGTCGGTACTGTGTCATGACTCAGTCTGATCTGATGTCCAGCAGATGTGGGCTTCATTGTGTTGCAGGTTAGGTGTGTGACATGTGTTGCAGGTGTTTTGGTGTTCTTGGTGGTGGTTGTGTTGTGGTTGTTACTGGTGGTGGCCCTTTGTCTTTGTTGATTTTT
This sequence comes from Protopterus annectens, assembly GCF_019279795.1. Classification (NCBI taxonomy): domain Eukaryota; kingdom Metazoa; phylum Chordata; order Ceratodontiformes; family Protopteridae; genus Protopterus; species Protopterus annectens. The sequence goes on along the minus strand of NC_056728.1, from coordinate 1,106,504,939 downwards.
GACTGGTTCTGAGGTGTGTGTCTGTGTGTGCCGCTGCTGTATTTCTTGTGATGTGTTTGTGTGAGACTGGGAGTATAGTGTGTGTGTGGTGGTGCATTCTCTATGGTTGTGCTGGTAACCTTGAGAGTATGTGGAGCCTGGAGTCCTATGTTGTGGATACAGCCTATTCTTCCTTGTGTATTGTTGGTTGTTGAGAGGAGGGAGGAGAGGGTTGAGAATGTTGCAGAGGATTGTACAACATTCCCCTGTAACATGTCTGAGATAGGGAGAGGACACTAGCAACTGATCCCCCACATGCTAGAAGGACTAGGGAAAAGGACTAGAAGGAAAACTGGAAAGACGACAGTGGAGAAGGGGGGGTGGGCCTTTGGGGTTTTGGGGATTTGGGGACAAGAGGTGCTAAGAGTACTGGTGCCAAGTCAGGGCTGCATTACTGTAAGAGCTCAAAGAGGGCTAAAGAGTCAAGTAGTCTTTTTGAAAGGTATGAGAGAAATCTTAAGCAGGTATGCTAAAGTAAAGAGGATTTTTAAGTAAAATTTGAAAGCTGTGTAGACTAGTAGTAGTGACTAGCAAGATGGGATTAAAAAGTAGTAGTGGATGGAGAAGGTTTTAAGTTAAGTTACTGGATTAAAAGTGTAGTGTGGATTGTTTTGGGACTATACTAAAGTATTAGGGTACTATGGTTGGTAAATTTGTGGAATGTAGGATTAAAAATCAAGTGATGGTTTTGTGATTACTAAATATAAGAAAGTTAAAGTAGAGAGAAGTGATGGTAAGATGATTAAAAATAGCAGATTAACATAGAAAGGAGAGCTATTAAACATAGCAATTTAACAATGCAACTAAAGGAAAAACTAGAAGGACAAGTAATGCCAGACTCAGGACAGAAAAATTAAAAGGAGGCTGTTAAAAAAAACAGAATGCAAGCAAAAACAGAAAAAAGGTAAAGAAACTGTTTCACTCAATAGAAAGCAAGCAAAGCAATACAAAAATAAAAAATAACATAACCTCCTCTTTATATTCACTGCTTCAATACAAAGTAACAACAATGTAAAGCCTCCTTTCACCACCCAACTGTTAATGCTCGGGAATCCTTATCTGAGAGGGTGGGATTCTTAGCAGAGGTTGCTTTGATTCCCTTAGGTCCTTGAGAGATGACCTCAGGGTCAGCAGTAGGACTTTTGAAAAGAAATTTGCGAGAGTCAGGGACACTAATACCTGTCAGGTTTCCTGGGAGCAGGAGGGAGGAGACAGACTGGATTCCATAAAAACATCATCCACAACATCCAGGACAGGATGAATGGCCAGAGGTCTGTGCTGTGGTAGATCTATGAATTCCCCGAGTAACTTTTTAGACTGAGGATAGTCCTGACATTCTCATTGGAAATGCTCCCTTAAAGTATGTAGGGTTTCGCATATCTTCATATTCAGATACATCAGTCATCGGACTCCTGCTCAGATAAAACTACTGGAGACAACTCTCTATTCCTTTTGGAAGGGGTAGCCTGGCTTCCCCTAATAAGCATTATAAGGTCTTCCACCATTTTAAGCATTTGAGAGTGAGGCAAGAAAGCAGATGCCTGAGCTTGGGTCGTTGGTTTTTGAGTGTGGTTCATACCCTGGGCCTTAGAAACTTGGTTGTTTTCGAAAGAACTGAAGGCACGAAAGAAGACGTCGGTCTGTGTTGAGTATCAGTAGTGTGAAGTTCTTCCTCAGAATTTGGTGCCTGCTCAGCGGCTCTGGACCCATGCAAGGTAGAGACATCCGCAGGATCCTTAGTCGAAGAAGAGTCTCGTGGCATACCGAACTCCGAAAGAGTCTCGGTAGCGGCCTGCGAATCCACAGAAGTGGGTCATTAGGGGTTGCAAAAGCACCTCATTGAGGACCGGAGAACTGACGACTAGCTTAACGGAAGAGTTGTTGGCAGTTTTGGACCTGCGCAGTCTCTGTCTCTGTCTTTATCCTTACATTTTTTCAGAAGATCGGTAGTCGGATAGCTTACCGAAGCCATATCGGAATTCGAAAACTGAGAGCAAAAATATCTAGCTACAATAAGGGCCGGACAACGTATAGTTCTGGCGTTGAACAAAGCACAAAAGCGACAGCGGGGAATGTCATGGTCTGGGCCTAAACAGGTGACGCAATAAGAATGGAAGTCTCGGTGTGGTATTTACTTTCCACAGGCGAGACCATTGTTAACTTTTTCTGACATCAGTTGGAGTAAGAAAAAAGGATCCCCAATGGAGTACTTAGTTTTAGAAGACTTCAATTCGAAAAAAAAAACTCAGGTAGCGGCAGACCGGAACTCGTGCAAACTGCTTCTGCTTTGTGCTCTTCGGCAAGAAAGACTGATGTAATGGCGTTGGCTGCTGTTTTTATACCACTGGCTAGTTGATGTTAGTCTTGGAGCGACAGCAACCGACACAGAAATACTAAACCTCTGGTATTCTGGCCGACTGAGGGCTACCCCTGGCAGGATAACCCAAATGTGATGACTGCAACAGTGAAACACAAAGAACATCATGCCTAGGCTTCACTAATCATCTTTCGGCTGTTCCCATTAGGGGTTGCCACAGCAGATCACCTGTTTCCATTTCTTCCTGTCCTCTGCATCTTGCTCTGTCACACCAACCACCTGCATGTCCTCTCTCACCACATCCATAAACCTTATCTTAGGCCTTCCTCTTTTCCTGTTACCTGGTAGCTTCATTCTTAGCATCTTTTTCCCAATATACTCAGCATCCCTCCTCAGCACATGTCCAAACCAACGTAATCGTGCCTCTCTGGCTTTGTCTCCAAACCTTCCAACCTGGACTGACCCTCTAATATACTTATTCCTAATCCTGTCCACCCTCGTCACACCCAGTGCAAATCTTAACATCTTTAATTCTGCCACATCCAGCTCAAACTCCTGCCTTTTTGTCAATGCCACTGTCTCCAACCCATATAACATAGCTGGTCTCACTACCCTCTTGTAGACCTTCCCTTTCACTCTTACAGGTACTAGTCTGTCAAAAATCACTCCTGACACTCTTCTCCACCCACTCCATCCTGCCTGTACGCTCTTCTTCACCTCTCTTCCACACTCACCATTACTCTGAACTACTGACCCCAACTCATCCACCTTCGCCACCTCTACTCCTTGCATTCTCACCATTCCTCTATCCTCCCTCTCATTCACACACATATATTCTGTCTTAGTCCTGCTGACCTTCATTCCTCTTCTCTCTAGAGCATATCTCCACCTTGCCAAGGTCTCCTGCAACTGTTCTCTACTCTCACTACAGATCACAATGTCATCTGCAAACATCATAGTCCACGGGGACTCCTGTCTGATCTCGTCTGTCAACCTGTCCATCACCATTGCAAATAAGAAAGGGCTCAGAGCTGATCCTTGATGTAACCCCACCTCAACTTAAAGGCATCCGTCACTCCCACAGCAGACCTCACCGCTGTCACACTACCCTCGTACATATCCTGTACCACTCTTACATACTTTTCTGACACTCCTGACTTCCTCATACAATACCACACAACTCCTCTCTAGGCACCCTGTCATATGCTTTCTCTAAGTCTACACAAACACAATGCAACTCCTTCCGACATTCTCTGTACTTCTCCATCAACACTCTCAGAGCAAAGATCGGATCTGTAGTGCTCTTTCCTGGCATGAAACCATACTGCTGATCACTAATCATCATGTCCCTTCTTAACCTTGCATCCACTACTCTTTCCCATAACTTCATGCTGTGACTGATCAATTTAATCCCTCTGTAGTTACTACAGCTCTGCACATCACCCTTATTCTTAAAAATCAGTACCAAAACACTTTTTCTCTATTCCTCAGGCATCCTCTCACTTTCCAAGATTTCATTAAACAATCTGGTTAAAAACTCCACTGCCATTTCACCTAAACACCTCCATGCTTCCACAGGTATGTCATCTGGCCCAACAGCCTTTCCATTCTTCATTCTCTTCATAGCTATCCTTACTTCCTCCTTGCTAATCCATTGTACTTCATGATTCACTATCCCTACATCATCTAACCTTCTCTCCCTCTCATTCTCTTCATTCATCAACCCTCAAAGTACTCTTTCCATCTCCTCAACACACACTCCTCGCTTGTGAGTATGTTTCCTTCATTATCCTTTATCACCTTTACCTGCTGCACATCTTTCCTAGCTCGGTCCCGCTGTCTAGCCAATTAGTACAGGTCCTTTTCTCCCTCCTTAGTGTCCAACCTTTCATACAACTCTTCATATACCTTATCCTTAGCCTTCGCCACCTCTCTCTTTGCCATGCACCTCATCTCCTTATACCCCTGTCTACTTTCTTCATCTCTCTGACAATCCCACTTCTTCTTTGCCAACCTCTTTCTCTGTATACTCTCCTGTACTTCCTCATTCCACCACCATGTCTCCTTGTCGTAAAAATGCTAATAATAACTGTATTAATGAATATCTCTTTTGAAAAGCATTGTTAGAGAAAGGAAGGAAAAGAAATAACAGAGATATGAGAGTATAGAAAAGCAGCCTAAGTGGCAGTCAGGTAGAAAGATATGAAAACGTACTTTTTTTGTTTAAAACTTTACAGTAGTTATAGAAAACTGTCAGAAAGTATATGTAGATCAACATTATGAAGAAAAGTTGTAATTCATCTGTCATTTTGCTCTCTAAAATGACTTACAAATCTAAAATATGTAGAAGGTAAAGGTGCAGAATATATGTATTTGCTTGAAGCAGCATCAGCTAGATCGACATGTACGTATTTTAAACATCAACATAAAATGTTTTCTTATGTTCTGTTTGTATACTCTCTGTTTCAGTTGTTATCTAGTATACCAAATTTTGAGATTATGAATATTTACATATATGTATACATTTAGTTAATTTGTTTTAATTGGTAAGTTTTTGCAGTTTGTTTTATTTGGGATTTGGCTGTCATCTTTGAAGTTCATGAATATCTTGCAATTCATTCCATTGTTTTGTTTTGCACTCTTAACTATAACTGTTAACTATAACTGTTACTCTACAGGCTAGAGTTGTGGCTGACAGGACTCTGAAGACCAACTCACCCTTCTTGTTTTTTAAATGCAATAAAGAAGTAAATAGACAGATACCCGGGGGGGGGGGGGGGGGGGCACTTGAGCTTGCAAGAAACTGCAGAAGTTGCTGACAGAAAAGGAGTCTACGGTGGCCAGTTCAGGGATTATAGTTCTTGGAGTGGATCGAAACAAACTTGCAACATTTTATCAATTTAACTTGTTGCATCACATATTAAAAGATCCTGTAACTTAGAATGAATTATTGAAACATTACACAATAGTACATCATACCTTGACTTCTGTACGTTTAAATGCCTGAAAGGTGGTAGGTGTTTCCTGCTTTAGCTTTATTTCTGGCTTCTTGACTAGTGGATCCTTCACTGCTGGAACAGCAGATATTAGCGATGGTGATGTTTTCTGTGGTGGCTTCTGTGTCTTTTGAGCCTGTATAGGAAACAGATCCCAGATTGGATAAAGGAATTAATCATTTTCAGAAGTAAACCATCACTAAACAGTTAACAATTAGAATACTTGCTTAGTACAGACATGATACAACCAGTTGAGCTGAACCCCTCCCTTCAGCTGTTTTAACAATGTTATGTTTTTAAATGGCAGATGGCATAATTTGATTATTGGCACCGGATCTGTACTGAAGTACTTCTTTTTACGACTGCCACCTGCAGTAACCTTCATATTCCTGATCTTTCATTCCAGTATTATTTTAAGTACAGTAACATTGCCCTATTCACTTCTATTTACTATAAAAAAGCCCTCCTCCTACTTATAAGTCTCATTCTAGGTTAAAATATAAGAAGCACTTCATCATATTGCCATTCCATGGGGCTACAGCCAGGATTTCTGGAAATGTACACCAAAGAAAAATGCATTCTAGAATGTAGGCAGACTTCTTCTAACCCCCATGCAGTGCATGCTTCTGGGCTATATACCATTTCAATAGTGAAATGAAGAAACCAAAATCCTAAAATGAAAGGCTTAAGCAAAAATCTAACGTTTCTAACAAAAAAAAAATAAAAATTTACAAAATAAGAAGTTATGTACTCACCATAACGTTCCATCTGAGTAGGTAAACTTCATTTGGCAGCAACCAATGGGTCTTCGGATCCATATCGGATCCGAGCCGGCAGTTTCCAACAGCAGAGATCCAAGCTCCAAGCTCCTCCCCTTACCCATAATCCCCTGCCAACCCTACCTGACCTCAGATCGAGTTTGCCTAATGCAAGACCTGCACCAAATAGCCAGCCTATGGTCTGACCTCGATACAATCAGATGACAAAATAGTAATATAAACATCAGACAGTCAGGGGGAAGGAGGGGGGGACGGTTGCTGCCAAATGAAGTTTACCTACTCAGATGGAACGTTATAGTGAGTACATAACTTCTTAATCTGAAGTAGTTAACTTCATTTGGGCATCAACCTATGGGCCAGAGTCCCCAGCTACCTAAATCTTGGGAGGTCCTCATGGAAGGATGTTCCGGGGCACTGCAGAGCCAAAGGATGCTCTCCCTCTGGAGACCAGGTACAACTTATAATGATTTATAAAGGTATGAGATGAAGCCCAGTGGCTGCCAAATAAATTTCATCCAATGAGACTCTAGAACGAAATGCAGCAGATGTGGAAATTGATCTAGTAGAATGGGCGTGGACTCCTGGTGCGGCCGGAACTTTCATATGCTAGTAGAATACACTGTGAAATCCACCTGGATAGTGTGACTTTTGAAACTGATTTTCCAAAATTAGATTTAGCAAAGGAAATAAACAGCTGGTCTGATTGCCTATGACCAGCTGTTCTGTGTAAATAGAAACGTAGTTGTCTTTGAACATCCAACGAGTGCAACTTGTATTCGCCTTTGTTTTGGTAATTGGGAAAAAAAGACATGTAAATTAATAGTTTGATTGATATTTGACTCGGAAGCAATCTTAGGAAGAAAAGAGGGATTGGTCCTGAGGGATACTCTATCTTTGTGAAAGGTCAAATACGGTGGCTTGGCGGAAAGGGCTTGTAGTTCAGAAACCCTTCTGGCCGAAGTGATAGCGACGAGAAATGCTGTTTTCCAGGATAATAGTTTAAGATCCACTGAAGCTGCAGGCTCAAAGGGAGGAGCTGTCAAAGCCTGGAGCACAAGTGCTAAATCATCCTTCACCGGGGGTCTTAGTAGGAAGGTACCCTTCAAAAAGGCCTTACACAATCTGGTTGAGATCAAAGGGCCTAGGTCACTCCCCACGTGATAGTGCGAAATTGCTGCCTGCTGAACTCTGACCGTGGACGAGCTGGCTCCTTGGTCGAAAAGTCCTGACAAAAAGTCTAACACCGCAGGCAATGGAGCCGTAAAGGTGTCTAAGTTCTGTTGCTCAGCCCAAATAGAAAACCGTTTCCATTTGCTACCATAAAGCCTTCTAGTAGATGGCTTGTGGGCCGCCACTAAGATAGCTTTGACTGGGGAAGAGATACCGGGAGTCCTAGCTAGGAGTGGAACTGGAGCAACCAAGCCGTGAGCTTCAGATTGTCCAGATTCGGGGTCGGGAGGTCTAGTGGGTGCGAGATCAGATACGGAATGGGATCCAGAATCCAAGGAGGATTCACTAGATGAGACCGTAGATAAGGGAACCAAGCCTGACAAGGCCAGAATGGGGCAATGAGAATTATTCTGCTCCACAGCCGTCTGGCTTTCTGTAAGAACTTCAGCATTACAGGAAGAGGAGGGTAAGCATAGAGGAGACCGGGCGGCCAAGCATGTACCAGAGCGTCTCGGGGGGGATTCCCCGGGTGGGGGAATTAGAGCGAAGTAGCCGTTGCACTTCATGTTTGAGGGAGAAGCGAAAAGATCGCAACAAGGTTGACCCCATTTGGAGAATATTTGTTTTGCTACTTCGGGATTCAGAGACCACTCGTACGGCGATAGAATCGTATGACTCAGTTTGTCCGCAAGGATGTTGGACCGTCCCGGAATGTGCGTTGCTATGAGAAAGCGGTTGGTGGAGATCGCCCATTCCCACACTCTCATGGCCTCTCGGCAAAGTGGATAGGACCTGGTTCCCCCTTGTTTGCTGATGTACCAGACTACCGACATGTTGTCCGTCTGGACTGCAATAGTCCCAATGGGAAGAAGGCTCTGGAGTGCTTGCAACGCCAACAGCACCGCCCTCATCTCTAGGACACTGATATGCAGCGAGGTCTCTTTGTGGTTCCACGTGCCTTGGACTGTCCTGCCTAGCCAATGCCCCCCCCCCATCCAAGGAGAGAGGCGTCCGTGGTCACCGTGGTTAGGGGATGGGGCATAGCAAAGGGCCGACCTTTGAGGAAGTCTGGGGACTGGAGCCACCACAGAAGGGCCTTCCTGCAAACCCTGCTGAGGCGAATGGGATGGTTCAGAGGGTAATGCAGGAAGGACCATTGGACTTAGAGGGTCCACTGCAGGACCCTCATGTGCAAACGCGCCATGGGCAGCAGGTTGATGGCAGCTGCCATCGACCCTAGGGCCCTCAAGACCAGAGCTGCTGAAGGAGCTGGGAATTGAAGAAAGGCCCGCACATGGAGTCTCAGGGTTTGAAGTCGGTCCGAAGTCAAAAAGGCTAGGAGCCAGCTTGTATCCAATCTGGCTCTGATGAAGTCTATGATTTGTGTAGGCAGAAGGGAAGATTTTCCTACATTGACTGTGATCCCCAGCCAGGGAGCTAGACAGAGGAAAGAGTCCCTGGCTGCGCAGAGTAGATGCCTTGTGGGGGCGGTCAGGAGCCAGTCGTCCAGGTAGGGGAAGACCTGAATTCCCTGGAGTCTCAGGTGGGCCGCTATCACTGACAAAACCTTGGTAAACACCCTGGGGGCTGTGGTGAGACCAAAGGGAAGGACCCTGAATTGGTAATGGCTGGCTCCTAGCCAGAAGCGGAGGAACCTCCTGGAGCGTCTGTCCATCAAGATGTGGTAGTACACATCCTTGAGGTCTATAGAACACATCCAGTCATTCTCCTGCAAGAGCGGGAGAATGGATTGAAGTGTGACCATCCGGAACTTTTCCTTGGTTACTGACAGGTTCAAGAGGGATAGATCGAGGATTGGCCTCAAGTCCCCCGTCTTTTTTGGCACCAAGAAGAACCTGGAGTAAAAGCCCGATCTGAACTGGTCTGGGTACTGAATGGCTCTTTCTAGCAGCTGCTGGATTTCCACAGCCGCGGCCTCCCTCTGATCGAGGGGGACATCGGGGAGGAATCTGGGATTGCGAGGGGGATGAAGAAACAGGATTTGGTAACCTCTGGATATGATACGAAGCACCCAGCAATCTGTCGTGATGGACTCCCAAGCTGCCAGGTGCCTCGAAAAATGCCCCCCCTGACTGCCTCCAGAGTGGAGCAGTCGGATAACCCCTCAGGGTTGCTGCGTGGGCCGATCAGAGAATGATTCTCTGGACCCAAAACTCCTCGGACCCCCTCTGCCCCTAGGGCGGCGTCCAACCTGTCCTCCTCTGCCTCGGAAGGACTGGGTGTCCGGAGCGTCACGGGACTGTTGTGACTTCCGGAACCACATCTTCTTCTGTCCCTTTTGGTTCTTGGAGAAAGACCTCTGGGGAGCAGAGAGGCGGACTCCGACGGCAGACAACGTCTTCCCATCCTTTTCACTCTGGACTAAAGTTTTCCATATGGTTTTGCCAAAGAGGACAGAACCATCAAATGGGGCATTAGCGAACGATGCCTTAAAGAGTTCTGCGAAATCACAGTGGCGGAGCCACGCCTGTCGCCTCATGACGACGCCCGCTCTGCTAGCCCTAGCGGCTCCTTCCGTAGCATGGGATAGTAGCCGCATAGAGGTATTAGAAATAGATCTTAGAGTGGCCATTCGGGTAGAGTACACCTGCTTGTCCTCCGCCGACATCGACTCCGGGGGCGACCCAGCGTACTCTTTAATAAGGTCTCGCTGGAGCCATATGACATGTGCCATGTAGTTCTGTGACCTTACCGAGAAGGTAGCTGAACTGAAGACTCGCTTCCCAAGGTGGCCCATCGCCCGAGAGGATGGACCGAGGGACTTTCTTGGGCCAGTTCCCTCTTGGTGGCTGCCGCCACCAACATGGCATCTACCGGGGATCCCTTACTCCAGTGCATTCTGTCGGAGGGGGGACTAAGTATCCTATCAGGTCTCTTCGGGACGGGCTCCACAGTGTCCGGCTCCTTCCAAGCCCTGGTAGTGATCAGGTCTACAAGGGGGTCGGCTGGAGGGGACACCCAAGAGGTAGACGGGCCTGCTTCAAATGCCTCCAGGAATACAGATTCGTCCGAGGTAGGCTTTGGGGTGGACCACCCTCCCCTTATCCTGAGCATCTCCATGATGTCTCCAAAGGAGACGTCTTTGGGGGGATGATCTTGGGGAGCCTTCCTCTTCCTCCAAATCTGTGTCCTCTGTTAAGGACTCAGGGAGTCCAAGTGCCTCCTTTTGCACTTGCGCTTGTGAGGGACCTCCTCGGGGGGGCTGTCCGAGGAGGCCTCACCAGGCTCATCATGTCCCAACAAGAGAACTACCTGGGACGTTAGAGCAGGCTGTCCCTGGGGCCAGGTGATGGAAGCCAGAGCCAACTGAGAGGGAGTGTGGGGCAGAGCTGTAGCTGTGGCCGGGGGCCTGGAATCCCTCAACAGAGTCCTCTCCACCACGTCGAAAGCCGAAGGAGAGCTGCTCTCTCTGGGATCCGAGAGCAAACCCTCCCACGGATCCGATGAGCGGATCGGGGCCGGCACCGATGCTATCAGATCTGAGGCCAGTAAGCTCCGACCTGGACGGAGCCGAAGGCAGACTGACACCCACAGATCCGAAGCTCAGTTCTTGGCTCCAAGAGCTCAGATCTGCCAAAAAGGGACCCGACAGACTAGAGGGCGCTGTCAGCGCCGAAGTACCCGATACTATCGGTGCTGACACACCCCCGGCTCCAACGCCGCTCGGCTCAGTGGACTCCAAACCCGGGAAGCGGGTTGGTGAAAGAGCAATCATGGCGAAAGAAGGGGTCGAGCTCCCCCCCGGAGGGGGGAAGGCAAGAGCACTCCCATCTGCAGTTGGGCCTGGAGGAATCTTCTCATCATCTGGTTCAAATTTACGTCCATTAGGCTTTTATTAGACCTAGAGGAGGCCACAGAGGCGGGACGGGAGTGCCGCCTCGATGACCTCGAGGGAGATCGGGCCTCCTCCTCCGGCCCCGGTGAGAAGCAACGTGACCGGAGCCGAGAAGGAGACGGCTCGGAGGTCTTGGAGGGAGAAGCCCGCTTAGCTAGTGGGGCCGATGTAGAGGCCTCGGCCTGCCGCTTGTGGTGCTTCTCCCTGCGCTTCTCTTTTCTGGCTTCCCTATCCTCCTGGCCAGAGGTGGGAGGTTGAGTCCCGGCCAGAGGAAGGGAAGCAGTCGTGGGTAATGCCGCAGCTGTGGCAGGCGTCACGGGGGGACTGGAGGTCAAAGCAGAGTCCGGGGGCAGAAGTCCCGCCAGTATCAACTTCGACCTCCAGTCCTTAAGTGCCCTGGGGTTGAACGCTGCGCAAATAGCGCATCCAGAGGAGAGGTGATCAACCCCAAGGCACAACACTCACAGAGTGTGGCCATCTGCTGGGGATAGCTTATGGCCACACTCGGTACATTTAGAAAAAAATGTCTTTGGGGCCTCAGACATTACTGGAAAGAAGACACACACACTAGGCCCCAACCACACACACACACACACACACACACACACACACACACACACACACACACACACACACACACACACACACACACACACACACACACACACACGCCCTAACGCTCTCACGAGGGGGGGAGGAAATAACCTAAAATAAATTTGAAGAGAAAAACTACAAGGGAAAGCTAAACACACACACAACACTCTTATGACAGAAAAGGTAAAGAAAAGATCAAAATTTTCTCACAAGTCTTAACTAACGCCTGGAACTCAAGGATCAAGCTGCTGGCTTCAACCGCGGCAAACTAGATCTGAGGTCAGGTAGGGTTGGCAGGGGATTATGGGTAAGGGGAGGAGCTTGCAGCTCGGATCTCTGCTGTTGGAAACTGCCGGCTCAGATCCGATATGGATTCGAAGACCCATAGGTTGATGCCCAAATGAAGTTAACTACTTCAGATCAAACGTTATTTAAGCATATGCAGTTGTGTACATTGTATAAGCCTGGCAACAGCATGGTCCATCCAGTTATCATGTCTGTAATCACTGTTTTATGTATAAACACCTCTCTCAACTAACTTGCACTGTTACATCCTGTATCTGCAATAAATTCACAAAATATTTCCTGCAACTTCCCCTCACTATTGTCATGTCACATGAAATTGTTTCTATGAATTATCTACACCCTTCTCCACTGATAATAGTGCCACTGTTAACATTTTTTACACTATTCAGTGATGTGCTAAATCATTTGGCTATGTAAGGCATATCATGTTGAAGAATGATTCCTTAAGCAGGTGCAGTTCATATACAGCTATGGTAATGTCACAACAGTTGAAACCTGGCATGCTGCATTAAATTGATGCAAGAAATTGCTGTCCCAGCAGCAGTGGAATGCTCATGGAAGAAAGAGGACAGTAGTACTGACACTTAGTCTCTGCAACATCATCACCATCACCACTCTGCTCTGTTCTATGTAACTAGGCATCTTTCAGCACTTGTCTGTGTTAAAACAGGGTTACATAAAGATGGATGCACACAGTATAAGATTTTTTTTTCTTGTATTTGGCATATCTACCTGCCAGATGACAAAAATCATGGAGTACTGTCAGAGAACTGATTTATTTACTTGAGATTCCTGCTGTCTGACAGGCATGGAGGTTTCATGGTAGTGCATGTTAGGATGCAGCATGCCTCTGAATTTCAACTGCATTTGTCTGCCACTTGCACAGTAATTAACTTGTTTGTGAATTCTACTCCATGATTAATGAGCTGACATGATGCACATCTCTTCCCTCTTCTCCACAGCCATTCACTGAATGACTCGGATAAGAACATCAGAGCCTTTTTACTTTTTTTTAGTCCTAGCAGTTAACCAGATATGCAAGTCGGCAAAACAGATGTACAGTATAGCTGCAGAAGTAGCTTTCAGTCCCTCTGCCACACTTTAATATAACCACAAAACAGCAAGAAATGCAGAGTAACCAACAGGGATTATGGACAGAGACGTGTCGTCCTTAGTTAAGAATCAAGGGTGATGAAGACCCATGGATTTGGCGTTTGGAGCTGCTCCTTGCAAATGTTACCACATTACACTACATTGCTGTGGTGGAGGTAGTTATATACCTTACTGGGAAAAGATATTCCATGAAATGTGTGCCTCTATCACCTGTTTTAATACATGTTCTGAGACTGGCTATGATGCACAGCTGTGAGAAGAATCAAGTGTGTTCAAGATTGAGTTGTAGTAGATATTTCATTTTAAAGTGTCAGAAAATGGACCATGACACTAAATGTAAAATGAAAGGGTCTTTTCTATCTTATATGGGCAGTAAGTGTAGCCTTTGCAGGTTGCAGGGGTATTTGGCTGCAAGTTTACTAGCTATAGCACATATAAGGTACAGAAGACAATAGTCAGCCGGGGACATTTCTTTCTGGAAGAATCTGTTTCACCAATCCTAAGAAAACTTTTTGTGCAACATGGCGTGTTATATATCTTCTTACTCTGTTGCGGAGGAGGTCACCATGATATCTGAGAGGTACAGAACAGTAAGTACACATTCATTGCTACAGCTGTCAGGTCCAGGAACATCCCAGCTATCTAAAACAATTCTGAGCTTGGAACTGGTACCTAAGATCATGCACTTTGTTTTGATGGTATTCAAATTGAGTTTTTTTTTTCTGTTAACCATTTGAACACCTACACTCAAGTCCTAGTGAATACTGTTTTGGAACACTGGAAAAGGTTTCACTGGCAAAGTCTCTCTACAAGCTTTATTATCAAAAGAATGTGAAGCAGAGTCCCCTTCTTACTGATGGCTCACTTTTGTATTTCCTCCTTAGCCTGTTCTGCATCAAAAAATTACTTTGACCCTCCAAGAAAATATATTCTGAATACAGCTTGAATCTCATATCTGCCTCTTGGCATTCCTGGATTACTGGCAAATTTGGCTTCTCTTCTGCCTGCTGTACTGTGAATAATCATTTTCCGCAAACATTCTACTGCCTCCAACTTTTAACACTTTGCCCTTTTGCCACAGTTTTGTCAGGATCAACCTTTTCTGTATCTTTACTAATACAGTTTTTGGCTGTTTTCTCAAGGCCATGTTTGAAGCATACATACAATGTGCTCTCTTTCAATTACCAAATCCTTCTGTGGAATACCAGTCCAGTTGTGTATTTGTGCCTTCATAAAATGAATACAGTCTGTTCCTTCTAGCTTCTCTGGTACATCAGAAATTTTCAGATTTTCCCGGTGTACTCTGTCCTCTAAATCTACAATGTTTGAAACATCTCTTCCTGAGCAGTCTCATACTCAGCCAGCCTTTTCTTTATTTTGACCTGCTCTATCAGTTTGTCTGAATATTTGTTAATACTGCTTGCATTTTTCACAGCCTTTTTTATTTGAGTTGATATACTCATTCAGTGTTTCACTTATTTTAATCATCTCTAAGCACATTTGACTTATTTTTTCCTCTAGAGTACTGGAAGCCATGTCTTGCAGGAAAGTTGGAGCTTGAACTTCTTTTTTGTTTAACAGCTGCATGATTCGTCTCATTGTTTTCTCCTCGCCTTTTTGAGATGAATTTCTTTCAGACTCCCTTAATTTCTTCTTTTCTGGCATCCAGGTAGTGTACTTACTAGTCAGTAACTGAATTTACTAAAAGTGTCAGAGTTGCTGGCCCTTATCTCTTATTTTCTTTTTTTTTCACACTAGGAAAAGAAGTTAAGCTGCTGATCAGTATGCAGCCATCTTGGAAGTCCACCACAATCTATCAAATTGTTATCCATTTAAATATTTGTATATACTTGTTATATTGTTAGTGTAAAATAATTAACCTACCCAAGCTTTCAAAGTTGCTGTAGGATGCCTCATTTGGGGGTATATTTTCTGACATTAAAAAGTACAGTTTTGTACCTACCATAAATGTAGATGTTCGAGTGCTAATACAGCTGCAGTCATAACAGATGGGTTTTCCTGCCGTCAGGCGGGTCCTCGGTCGGCCGAATTCCAAAGTCTAGGTCCGGCGTCGGATGTTGTCGCTTCTTCCCTGACGTCAGTGCGACAGGGGTATAAAAGAACCAGCCGACGCCATTGGGCAAAACATAAATTTATGTAATAATGCAATGCAATATAATAAAAAAAACAGTAGTTGCAAGCAAATACACCATAAAAGAATACCCCAATGAGGTTGTATGAGGAGGTGTTAGCCATTAGGCCTGTCCCAAGAGGGGAAGGAGGGAGGGAAACCTGGACTGCAGCTGTATTAGCACTCGAACATCTACATTTATGGTAGGTACAAAACTGAACTATGTTCATCATGCATACAGCTGCAGTCATAACAGATGGGTAGAATCCCAAAGCTAATAAGGGGTGGTAGGCACTAAGTGGAACTAGGAGGAGCCAGGATGCCCTGCAAAACTGCAGTGGCAAAGCCCGCTCTAGTTTTGGAGTATAATGGTAGGTGATAGTGCTTGGAGAAAGTATGTACAGAACTCCAAGTGGCTGCTTCCAAAATATCTTTGGTAGGAACCCCCCTGAGGAAAGCTGCAGAGGTAGCTGTGGCCCTTGTGGAGTGAGATCTGATGCCTGTAGGTACAGTTTTACCATGAAAAGAGTAACAAAAGTGTATGCAGTGGGCTATCCATTTTGAGATTGTCTGTTTGGAAATAGGCTTCCCTTGAGCACCTGTAGCATAGGACACAAAGAGTTGCTCTGATTTTCTGAAAGGCTTTGTTCTGTCCAAATAATAACGGAGCTGTCTGTGTATGTCCAAGGAATGTAGTAGTCTCTCTCCTTTGTTTTGTGGATTAGGGTAAAAGGTAGGTAAGTGGATAGCCTGATTCAAGGCTAACCTGGATACTACCTTTGGCATAAAGGAAGGATTGGTTCATAAGGAAACTCTGTCCTGATGGAAAATGATGAAAGGCTGTACAGCTATGAGGGCTTGTAGTTCCGAAACCCTGCGTGCTGAGGTGATAGCCAGAAGGAAGGCTGTTTTCCATGACAAATATTGCAGTTCTGTTGAAGCAGCTGGCTCAAAAGGAGGCAGGGTCAGTTTTTCTAGAATGAAATTGAGGTCCCAAGCAGGTACTGGTTTGCTTCCTTGGGGGTTTTATATTCTTAGCCCCTCTGAGGAACTGTCTTAAGAGAGGGTGAGAGAATAAAGGAGGATCAGTGTTGTACTCTGCAGAAATGGCTGAGGCATGTATTTTGATGGAGGAGAATGAAAGTCCACTGCTTAGCATCTCAGCTAGGTACTGTAATATTTGAGGTAAATTCAGTATTCCAGGATTCTGACCCTTTTTCTGATTCCAGGCACAAAACCGTTTCCATTTTGCGGAGTAGGCTTTTCTAGTAGAAGTAAAACACAAACCCACGCACGTTCAAGCTTGCACGGCCCAAAGCAATATCAGGAAACAAACAAAGGCCAGCAAATCGGTTCCAAAGGCTTTATTGGCAGTAAAGTAGGTGCTGAAATTACACCATATACTCTCACAGCAACATATATCACCAAACCTCAAACTAGTTTCGGTAAACCACCTTCATCAGTGAGGAAAAATAGAAAAGACATTCTCCAATGGAAAAGCTCCATATATATATATATATATATATATATATAGCAGTAGCCAATAACAAATGGCTTTCACTTAACAAGCACAATTGATATTTAGAATGTGCAGCATATAAAACATAGTTTAATAAATTGCACTTCCCAATAAAATCAGTATGCAGAATGGGATGTTTATCAATGTTCCAAACATAAATGTATGACAAAGATATATAATATATATAACTAGATATGACCAAAGGGATACAGTGTGTGATTATATATATATATATATATATGTAAAATGTTAATTATAAGTGGTCATTCAGTCCAGGTGGAAATAAAGCACCCAGGTGTATAATCCAGTATTTTTCTTTGTTACTTAGAATACTTTGCCAACCCAACTGATTGTGTCTATTCCCCTGAATCTTGTCAATAACTGTAAACATAAATTTGGAAGATTTATGTTTAATAGAGTGTTGATATAGGGCATTGCTGACTTTTTGATTACGAATATCACTACGATGTTCACCTATTCTGATTCTAAGGGAACGTGAAGTTTTGCCTACATAAAAAGCATGACAATGGCATGTGGCCAAATAAATAACCCAACTAGATGAACAATTAGCAAAAATACGGGTATCAAATATCTTGCTTATATTGGCACTTGAAAATTGTTTAATTTTATTGACATTTCCACAAGAAGAGCAATGACCACAGGGAAACGTCCCCAATAATTCATCCCCAGATATGGTCAGTTGCCTATAAGTGGCACCCCCACTATCCCGATGTTTGTAATGGGAGAATAATGTGCCTAAAGTTTTGCCTCCTGTAGGAAATGGAACATTGTTTAGTCAGTGTATGAAAATAATCATTAGCCAATAGTATATTGCAGTTGTTATTCAGTATGTTTCTAACTAGTTGATGGTTTTTCCCAAAAGTAGTAATAAATCTAATGGTTTCATCTGTAGTACCATCCTTCTTTTTATACTGTAATAAATCACATCTGTCATGTTGATCTGTCCATACCCTTGCTCTAAAAATGTCCATATTTGAATAACCTCTGTCCAAAAATCTCTTGTTCAAATCCTGTTTGGCCTCCTCATAATCCATCGTTGAAGAATTGATGATATTGTGATTTAGGAATGTTGCGGATGGTGTGACGTGGGTGCATGCTTGAAGAATGGAGTAATTTGTTGAATTGTGGATATTTCCTATGTATTTTAGTATTTAGAGTATTATCTTCATTACGATATATCGTAACATCCAAAAAGTCAATAGTTGACTTATGATATGTTATAGAAAATTCAATACCCCAAATATTATTATTCAAATGTTCAACAAATTCCAGCAAATAATCTGTATCCGCCACACCATCCAACAATCATCCAAATACAAATGTCCATCTCAACCAAATAGATGTTATGTAGGGGATCGTAAATAAGACATTCTTCCAAATAAGCCATAAATAAGTCGGCATGTATTGGGGCAAAAGAGGCTCCCATGGCTGTACCTCTCAGTTGCCAATAACAATCACCCTGAAAGAAAAAAACATTCTTGTTGAGGACATGCTCGGACATGCATACTAATAAGGTGTTAAATCCTGGTGGATAGAGTTTTTTAAGCCAATAATCTAAAGCTTGCTATGGGATACTGGTATACAAAGATTTCACATCTAAAGTGCACATGATCCAATCAGGATCAAGTTGAGTATCAGCAATTATATTAAGAAATTCAGTTGTATCCTGAAATACAGATAGAGGTTCTGTAAGGGATCCATGACCCGACACAATGGGTCTGCCTGGGGGATGAGTAATGGATTTGTGAATTTTTGGTAACAGATACAAAATCTGTTTCTGTGGGTCACTAACTTGGAGATGTTTTTGTGAAATAATTCCTTCCTGTAAAGCCTCTTGGAGAAACTGGTCAATGTCCTGTTTAAATCGAAGAGTGGGATCCATCCCCATGTGCATGTAGCACTTGGTATCAGACAATTGTTTAAGTCCTTCCTGTACATAATAATCAGTATTGAGAACCACTACTGCGCCCCCTTTATCCGCTTGAATGATAACAATTTTATGATTCTGTCTTAATTCAGAAAGTGCTTGTCTCTCCATAGAGGTAATGTTGTCCTGGGCTATGTTGGAATCATACTGGGGAAAATGTAAGTCCCTCAATACTGCTTGTTGGAAGATCCCTACATTTTTGTTCATGGGGGGTTGAAATGTTGATTTTTTAAAAGTAAAGTCAGTAGATCTTTGAGTGGAAGAGTTATTTTGATCACTGAAAAAAATTTTTAAATTAAGTTTTCTACAAAATTCTAACACATCAACAGAAACTGAATAATGGTCAGAAAAAAAGCTAGGGACAAAGCCCATTCCTTTATTGAGAATACAATGTTGTTCTTGTGTAAGCACATGATCCGACAGATTTAAAACATTGTCAAAAGATTCAACTATTTGTTCAGTAGTGCCTGAACTAATCCTGTCATGGAATCTGTATTGATTTCTATTCTTGTGTTTCCTCCCCCCTCGGGATTGTCTACCATACCTAAAGGGAACTTGGGTTGGGTTTTCTTTTTAAGTGGTGAGTGAACCATAATGCCTCCCTCACTGTCAGTATAAGATGACTCCTCCCCTGATGTACTAGTATAACTCAGGTCATTCTGTTTTAAAATAGACCTTGGTCTTTTCTTAGACCTTCCTCCACTCACACTTGATCCCGAATCCTTAAATCGCACACTTCTTTGAACCTGAAAGGGCTGACCCCTCTCATAATCATTTATGTCCCTCGAAAATTTTTTAAGTTTTCTTTCTTTAACCATATTATCATAGGAGGTCAGTTCCTTGGACAGCCGATCAATACAAGCAGAATATTTGGAACTAGATTTATAATTTTGGCATTCCGTACTTAGATCTTTGACCTCCTTAAGCAACAGATCCACTGTTCTCTCATAATAATCAGATAAAATTTTTACAAATGCCATGGAACCCATCCTTAAAGCTTCATCCCATTCCTCTGTCAGCCTCTGTTCAGATCTGCCAACAAGAGGGACCTCTCGGTGCCAAATTTTTGTGTAAATAAGCTTTGAACAGTCTCAAATGCCAAATGTTAGCTCTGAGGCCCTTCAGACCTTTTTCCAACTTACGGAATGCCAAATCACAACCCCCCTCACTACTGGGGTTGCTCTTACTCTTGTTGTTGCTTGGGGTATCTTCCAAGCCAAATATGGCTATATCCTCCCTATCAGCACACAACCCATGGAGTATCTGATCTAAATCCATCATGAAAAGCAATGTATTGAATGGCTGTTCAAGGAAGAGACACTGTTTAAAAAGTTCAATTAAATTCAGGGATCAAAAAAATGAGCAAGGAAGGTAAAATGCAGACTGCGGTCATTAATCATATAATGAAATGGTGAAAGAAGTTTTATAAATCATCCAAATAAAATATATAGCAGACACCAAGGGTATGGAGTCACTAAACAACTGTTAATGAATATAATGATGTTGCATATAAGCTATAATCTAATTCAAATGGTAAAAATGAACACATGTAAATATCTAAACATGTAACAAAATGATCTGTATGATGGCGACTAGAATGTACCTGAAAGGTCCAAAAGAAAAGATGTTAACACCTAGAACACAGATCTCATAGGAATGAATGAAAGTTACTATCAAATAATTATATAACTATAATGATAGGACATATAATGTAAAGGAGCAAAAATAATGTTATTTGACAATATATCAAGTTAAGATTGACCATAGAATATACATATGTTGTTTTTGAAAATCTTAGTCAACTTCAAACAGGTCTTCATAACCACATGAAAAAGAAAAAGAAAAAAGCAGTCACTTCTCAATACACATAGCAAAACTACAGAGTAGTTGCAATAACATGATGAAAAGGAAATTGCAGTCAGTTCTCAATAAACATAGCAAAACTCAGGGTATATAGTCAAAATAGCCAAGATACAGTTTTTGGTTAGCCCTCTTATGGATATGTCCAAAAATAGAGTATAAAGCAAAATAATTAGCTTAAATATACATATACCCAGGTCGACAAAAGAAGTGATATAAACACCTAAGGGGTTTAAATACAGGTCCCATTGAATTCAATGTATGTTTGTATCCAGTCCCTATGTAACTTTTAGTGAAGGACCAAAAGTGTCACAGAACAAAAATCATGTTCCATCACAATATATCAGGCAATAATGGACCTTAGAATATACAAATGTTGATCCTAAAGAGTCTAATGAACCTACAGCCAATTCTATTCACCCAAGTAGAATAGGCATATAACCCTATATCTAAATACTTGTTATTATCCCACTGTTGCCTGAAAATCGATCCTTCGATCCCCTACATAACATCTATTTGGTTGAGATGGACATTTGGAGGCGCTATTTGGATGATTGTTGGATGGTGTGGCGTGCGGATACAGATTATTTGCTGGAATTTGTTGAACATTTGAATAATAATATTTGGGGTATTGAATTTTCTATAACATATCATAAGTCAACTATTGACTTTTTGGATGTTACGATATATCGTAATGAAGATAATACTCTAAATACTAAAATACATAGGAAATATCCACAATTCAACAAATTACTCCATTCTTCAAGCATGCACCCACGTCACACCATCCGCAACATTCCTAAATCACAATATCTACGTATGAAACGTATCAATTCTTCAACGATGGATTATGAGGAGGCCAAACAGGATTTGAACAAGAGATTTTTGGACAGAGGTTATTCAAATATGGACATTTTTAGAGCAAGGGTATGGACAGATCAACATGACAGACGTGATTTATTACAATATAAAAAGAAGGATGGTACTACAGATGAAACCATTAGATTTATTACTACTTTTGGGAAAAACCATCAACTAGTTAGAAACATACTGAATAACAACTGGAATATACTATTGGCTAATGATTATTTTCGTCATACACTGACTAAACAATGTTCCATTTCCTACAGGAGGGGCAAAACTTTAGGCACATTATTCTCCCATTACAAACATCGGGATAGTGGGGGTGCCACTTATAGGCAACTGACCATATCTGGGGATGAATTATTCCTGTGGTCATTGCTCTTCTTGTGGAAATGTCAATAAAATTAAACAATTTTCAAGTGCCAATATAAGCAAGATATTTGATACCCGTATTTTTGCTAATTGTTCATCTAGTTGGGTTATTTATTTGGCCACATGCCATTGTCATGCTTTTTATGTAGGCAAAACTTCTAGAATCAGAATAGGTGAACATCGTAGTGATATTCGTAATCAAAAAGTCAGCAATGCCCTATATCAACACTCTATTAAACATAAATCTGCCAAATTTATGTTTACAGTTATTGACAAGATTCAGGGGAATAGACACAATCAGTTGGGTTGGCAAAGTATTCTAAGTAACAAAGAAAAATACTGGATTATACACCTGGGTGCTTTATTTCCACCTGGACTGAATGACCACTTATAATTAACATTTTACATATATATATATATATATATATATATATATATAATCACACACTGTATCCCTTTGGTCATATCTAGTTATATATATTATATATCTTTGTCATACATTTATGTTTGGAACATTGATAAACATCCCATTCTGCATACTGATTTTATTGGGAAGTGCAATTTATTAAACTATGTTTTATATGCTGCACATTCTAAATATCAATTGTGCTTGTTAAGTGAAAGCCATTTGTTATTGGCTACTGCTATATATATATATATATATATATATATATATATATATATATATATATATGGAGCTTTTCCATTGGAGAATGTCTTTTCTATTTTTCCTCACCGATGAAGGTGGTTTACCGAAACTAGTTTGAGGTTTGGTGATATATGTTGCTGTGAGAGTATATGGTGTAATTTCAGCACCTACTTTACTGCCAATAAAGCCTTTGGAACTGATTTGCTGGCCTTTGTTTGTTTTCTAGTAGAAGGCCTTCTGGCCTCCAAAATGACATCCTGCACCTCCTTGGAGAGTAGGGTCTGTTGTGAATTTAAGGAATCCTCCATGCGGCTAGATTGAGTGTTTTCAGCTGACTGTGAAGAGTTTTGAAGTTGTGCTGAGTCAGTAGAAGAGGCATTAGAGGCAGGATCCATGGTGGGGAATGCGTCAGGCTCCTCAGGAGTGGGTACCAGTGTTGTCTTGGCCAGTCTGGAGCAATGAGAATCATCTTTGGTCTGTCTGCTCTGGCTTTTAATAGAACTTTGGGCAGCAGAGGAAGAGGTGGAAAGGCATAAACTGTCATTGTTGTCCAACTGAAAGAGAGTGCGTCCACTTTCCAGGCCTGTGGATGAAAGGTCCTTGAGCAGAATTTTGTCAATTGGTAATTCCTGTGGGTGGCAAAGAGATCTATGTCTGGCCTTCCCCATGCTTGAATTATCTTTGTAAAAACTTGAGGATGCAACTTCCATTCGTGTGGATCTGTCATATTTCTGCTCAGGTTGTCTGCCAGCGTGTTTTCCTTGCCTGGCAGGAACTGTGCTTGAAGTTGGATTTGTAATACCAGAGCCATGTTCCAAAGAGACATGGCTAGCCTGCACAGGGGGTATGAATGGGTTCCTCCCTGTTTGTTTATGTACCACATCACTGTGGTGTTGTCTGTCGTTAACAATAGCTGGCCTGGATGCAGTAGGTCTTTGAAAGCCATAATAGCATTTATTACTGCTAGCATTTCCTTTTGATTGATGTGTAGGTGCTTTTCTTTTTGTGACCATTTGCCCTGAATGCACCGATCTGTCATGTGCGCCCCCCAGGCATAGTCCGAGGCGTCTGTTGTGATGACTTGATTTGCTTGAGGCTTGCAGAATGGGAGACCTATGTTTCTTTGGCATGCTTGAGCCCACCACAGAAATTCCTTTTGAAGACATGGAATCAGTGGTATAATTGTTTCCAAACTGTGGCTGTGTTGAGACCATAAGTTTTTAGGTACCATTGAAGTTTCCTCATATGCAGCTTTGCACATGGGATTAGCAGGATGCAAGATGCCATGAATCCCAGAGCCTGCAGGATTTTCCTTGCAGTCAGCCTGGTGAAGGTTGCCAGTTTTCTGAAGTATTGAGTTAGTTGCCCTTGTTTTTCTGGCGTGAGGTAGGCCATCTGGGTGTTTGTATCCAAGCTGGCACCCAGGAAAATTATTGTTTGAGAGGGTATTAGTCTTGATTTCTTTTGGTTGACTGTGTATCCCAGAGAATTCAACAACATTATTACAAATGCCAGGTGTTTCAGAAGAGTGTGTTTGCTGTCCGCTTGGATCAGGCAGTCGTCCAAATATGGGTATATTTGTATCCCTTGAAGTCTGCAGAAGGCAATTACTGATGCCAGGCATTTCGTGAACACTCTGGGCGCAGTAGATAAGCCAAAGGGCAATGCAGAGAATTGATAATGGGTTAAACCTGCAAGAAATCTGAGGTATCTTCTGCAATCTTGTCTGATTGGGACATGCAGGTATGCCTCCTTGAGGTCCAATGTTACCAGCCAAGACTCCTTGCCCAGCATGGGAAGAAGCTGTTGTAATGTGAGCATCTTGAATTTTGGTACGAGTAAATATGTGTTTAGGATGGATAGGTCCAAAATAGGTCTCCAATCTTTGCCCTTCCTTGGTACCAGGAATAGTCTGGAATAAAAACCTTGACCCTGTTCTTGTGCAGGTACTTCTTGAATAGCTTTCATGTCCATGAGATCTGAAATTTGTTTTTGTGCCTCTGCCCTTTGATTGTGTGGCAGGTTTGGCATGCCTCTCATTTTTGGAAGGGCGTGAAAGTGGAATCTGTAGCCTCTGTCTATAATGTCTAGGATCCATTTGTCTTTTGTAACAATATGCCAATTTTTCGAAAATAATGCCAGTTTTCCGCCTAAAGGTGCTGCCATTTGAGCCTTGCTTGGCATGCAAAGGGGAAAGTCATTCGGTCTGCTTTCTGAATGGCTGTGAACTATCCTCACCACCTCTTGGTGTAAGTGCTTGCCATTGTCTGCCTCTAAATGATCCTTGAGATTGCCCTCTACCCCTCGGGCGTCTGTATCTACCTCTTTGAGGTCTGTCCGTGGCTGGAAAGGACCAATTCTTTGAAGGCCAATTTCTACTGAAACGTGGAGGTTGTACCTGTAGGAAATCTTTCACTGTTTGCATTGATTTTGCCTTTTCCTCCATTTTCTTTAATACCTCCTCAGCTTTAACACCAAACAATACATCTTTTTGAAGAGGTGCATCTAGTAATTTAGCTTTGACATGATCTGGTAAGGTTTGCTCTTTGAGCCAAGCATGTCTACGTATGACTGATCCTGTAACAGCAGCTCTACATGAGGCCTCTAAACCATCAAAACCACATTGCAAGGTATGTTTGCCCACTTGCTCTGCACTATGCAACAAATCCTGCAACCCCTTCAAGTCTGGTTGTTCAGGTTGTGACATTTTGCTTTTCAACTGAGATAACAAAAACTGTTGATACTTTAACATATGGAACTGACAGTTTAATGCCCTCATGGTTAAGGTGGCAGAGGTGTATACCTTTTTCCCCCACCTTTCTAAAGCTCTGGAATCTCTCTCTGAAGGTAATGGATTTTTGGCAGTGGAGGCCTTAATTCCCTTGGGACCCTGTGAAATAGTTTCTGGGTCAGCCGCATGGCTTTTGTATAGGAATTGTTGTGAATCTGGAACCCGGTAATACCTGTCAGGCTTGACTGGAGCTGGAGGTAAAGAATCTGGGTTAAGGCTGGCCTCTGAATACACATCATCTAGTATGTCTAAGACAGGAGGTATAGCCAGAGGCCTGTGCTGAGGGAGCAAGAGGAAATCCCTGAGCCTTTTCTTGGAGTCTGAGTACTCTTGGCCTTCCCAGTGGAAGTGTTCCCTCAAGGTATGTAAGGTTTCCCCAAAAGAGTAATCCTCATGGGGGGAGACAGAGGGAATGGACTCCTCTGCATCAGAATCTTCAAAAGGGGAGTATGAATGTTCCTGGTCCTCAGAATGTTCTGAAGTAATGGAGGCCTGGTCCGAGGAAGGGTATTCTTCCTCCACTCTGGGCCTTTTGTCCGAGGGGGGTTGAGAACGCCTGATAAGAGTAATCAAATCCTCAGCCATTTTGAGCATCTGCTTTTTAGGCATGGGGCCTTGAGTGGGGCCCTGTGGAGCTTGTCTTTTAGAATGCATGGCTGCTTTAGATTTAGTGTAAGCCTTAATGGAAAAAGAAGAAGAAGAAGGCCTGAAGACACCTTGAGAGGTGGCAGGCCTGTCTAAACTCTGAGTTTCCCCGCCAAGAGTGGCTTCGGTATCTGTAGTCGGGGCGTGGGCCGAAGAGCCTGCGACCTCGGGCACAGAAGACACCGCTAAAGAAGTGTCATCAGTAGTCAGGGGCTGCGTAGGCGCCTCGCTGAGAACCGGAGCACCTGTAGTTGGCTTTAGCATGGTGTTGGTAGAAGTCGTGGACCTCGTATGTCGGTCCTTATCTTTACGTCTTTTACTCAAAACTGGAGTCGGAGTATCCGACGACATAATGTAATTAAACTTTTTGCCAAAATAGTGTTGGGCGAACTCCGCCCGATGCTTAATAGTGCGTCTGTTGAATGTAGCACAAAAACGACAGGACGAGACGTCGTGGTCTGGGCCTAAGCAAGGAATGCAGAGGGAATGGAAATCCTTATGTGGTATTTGCTTCCCACATGAAATGCAATTATTAACTTTGTCTGACATTGCTCTGAGGCAAGAAAAGTTTCCCCAACAGGGTACTTAGCTTTCAAGAAGTCTTCGGTTGAAAAATATTCGTAATCTCAGGAGCTGGCCGACCGGCACTTGCGAACTGCTTCTGCTTCGGGTACCGCGCGGCAAGAAAGACTGAAGAAAATGGCGTCGGCTGGTTCTTTTATACCCCTGTCGCACTGACGTCAGGGAAGAAGCGACGACATCCGATGCCAGACCTAGACTTTGGAATTCGCCCGACCGAGGACCCGCCTGACGGCAGGAAAACCCATCTGTTATGACTGCAGCTGTATGCACGATGAACATCATGCCAGTTATAATTTTTTTATTGCATGCAACATTGCACATCATGATGAGAGCTGCTGTATATGCTGCAGATGTTTTATTGTGATAAAATGAATGTCAAAATGCACAAAATCCAAAGTATCAAAACTCTCTTCCCCAAAGACAGACTTGCATTTTATCTGAATATTTTTAGTACTTCACATTTTCAAATAATAAACCATGACAGTTACAGATTTTCTCTGCCTGTAGCTTCACAAGTCACGATGGGAGATGCAATTGGAGGAGCCAATGAAGGACAAATTTTGAATTCAAAATACATGTTAAGTGTTTAATAATGGCCACATACAGAGAAACACAATTAGTTCCATATGTGCACACTAACATAAACAGGTACCAAGACAGAGAGTCTTTCAAACATATGCTGGAACACAGACACAAACACACACACAGACACACACACACAGACACACACACACACATACACAGACACACACAGACACACACACACACACATACACAGACACACACAGACACACACAGACACACAGACACACACAGACACACACAGACACACACAGACACACAGACACACACAGACACACACAGACACACACAGACACACACAGACACACAGACACACACAGACACACACAGACACACAGACACACAGACACACAGACACACAGACACACAGACACACACAGACACACAGACACACACAGACACACACAGACACAGACACAGACACAGACACAGACACAGACACAGACACAGACACAGACACAGACACAGACACAGACACAGACACAGACACAGACACACACACAGCGGTACCAGCCACACTCAGGTTGTCTACTGTGATAAACTGAATGTAAAAATTACATACACTACAAAATAGTGCAACTTCTTTTCCAACAAGTACATACACACACACGTATGCAGCTGCTGTTGTAGTAACTTAATTTGCTTTATTATTTGTATTTTGCCAATCTTGCTAAATTTGGCTTTTTTAAAAAACTGATTGTGAGGGCAAAGTAAAAATGGTAGGCCTTTATAACTGCTTGTGCAGTTACTTTTGGTACTTGAGGTTTTTTTTTCACCCTTGCTAAAGAGCCAGCCACATTTAGTGGGCATAAAAAAGATGGCGACCATTTTTCCCCATCCATGCATCATGAAGGTTTGATATGCTGCCATGAAACTGCACACTTGTTTCGCTCTAGCTCTCCTCATAAATTAATACCCTGTTGGAGAAAATGCAGTTGTGTTTGTTGCACTTATCATAACAGTAAATGCTTGAATTCCTCACTGCTGCTAAAGCTCTTGTTCTCCCACACGTTCACTTTGACTGCTGATTGGACAGTTTCTTAGTAGCAGGTTTTCTTGTCTTCTTTTGTACCTGCTGAATGTTGTCATGAAAAAGGTGCCTACAAGGTATGAAATCTTGAATCATTCAGGTAGGTAAATTAAGTTGTTTGGGACTGGGGTGTACTACCCCTGTCTTATATAAAAAGGTCCAGTCTGTGAAGAAGCTTGTTGTAATTACTCCTGGACAATTCCATCAGAAGGGAGAACTAATGTTGCCTGGACCACAGGGGAGCCACCACAGTGAGACTAGAAAGTCCTGACCCTTCAAAATTAACCGGGATATCAGTGGAAAGGGTGGAAATACACAAAGGAACATTCACAGAAATAAAAATGCATTTGTTTTCCAGGCTTGCATGCAAGGAGTTCTGGAGCAGAATTTTTTCTGTTGTCTGTATTGAAAGGAGGCAAACAGATTTATTTGAGGAGTTCCCCAAAACTGGATCAAGTCATGTTAGACCATCCTCATTCAAATCTGAAAGGGTCTAGCCACTATGTTTTGCTTTGATGGCATGCTAGATGCTCAGAGGGTTAAGGAATGCTGTAAAGCTACCTCCCAAGCTATGAATGCCAGCCTACACGGATGGCATGACCTTCTATCCCCAGCTTGTTTATACACCACATCACTCTGGTGTTGTAAGTAATTGCCTGAAAAGGTCCAGGTGCCATAGCTGATGATGAGACTTCAAGGCATGGATCCCAGCCAACATCTCCTTGACATTTATTTTCTTTAATCTGTCTGAGGAATTCTACAGGCCTTGCATCTTTATCCTCCACTTAGAAACTACTCCCTCTAAGCAAAATCTGATACATCTATAGTTACAGATTGAGATGGGAAAAAGTGAGACTTGGATTTGGTCATATGCTGTCTCCATCAGTGTGACAAAGCCCAAAACTGGAATCTGAAATTCCACAGGATAAAGATATCTAGTCCATGTGTTTTTTACAAACCACTGAATTTTTCTCATGTGTAACCTGGCAACAGGATTCATAAAAATCATAGAAGCCATGAACTGCAAAATACAGAGATATTCTTTTGCAGATGTCAGAGTAACTAGAGAAGCTCAGGAAAGTTTCCTGTGAAAATATCACCTTCGCCTGTGTAAGAAAAGCCTTCTACAGGGAAGCATCTAAAAGGCAGCCCAAACACAAAATCCTGTGGGATGAAGTGAAGAATAATGTTTTTGTACATTTATCTGGAAACCCAAATTGGTGAGATGAAACCCATGTTAAGGGCTCATGACATCTGGGGAAAGATTCTGCAAAGATAACTCATCTAAATAAGGGAATGCAAAAGCCATAAAGTCTGCAATGAGATATCACTAGCTAGACACTTTTCTGATAACCTGGAGCTGTAGATAATGTAGAGAACCAAAAAAATGTGCAGAACTGATAATGCAGTTCAGATTAATCTGAGAATTTTTTTAAGCATATGGCTATGTGGATGTGATGATGGTTGTTGTCTTTCGGCTTTTCACGGTTAGGGGTCGCCACAGCGGAACTCCGGTCCGCTAATGATTGGCAGTAGATTTTCACAGTGCCGAGTTGCCAGCTCGACACCCAACCTTCAACGAAGGCACGCCCATTCACGCATGTCTTTCAGAACGCCACTCGACCCACGGGGAGGACATGCAGACTCCACACAGAAGGCCCTCCCTGCACACTAGCTGGGAATCAAACGGGAGAACCTCTTGCTGTGGCAACAACGCTCCTGCTGCACCACGGCAGATGCGATGATGGTGATATGCATAATTTATATCCAATGTTTCCATGACACTAAATAGAGGGATGAAAGTACCAGCATTTGAAGGGTCAGCATTTTGAAGATTGGCACTTTCACATGTAGATTTAGAAAGGAAAGATCTAGAATTTATCTACATGAAAGCTTTCTTTGGATTAAGTATGAGCTTCCTCCCACATTTTCATATAGTAAACACTCAGTTAACCAGATGTCATGCAACCAGAAAAAAAAAATCAAAGGAAATACAGTATAATTTTCATGTGTTGCACTTTGCCTCCCCCCCGGCAGAAACTTAACTTGCATTTTTAGAGTTTTAAAAAGGAAGACAGGAATAAATTCCCTCTCTCCTCAACCTACAGAGAAGTCAAACCAAACAAATAGTATAAGGTACAGTATTAGTCAGGCCTATTTAACTCTCAAGCAACCAGAAAATAGAAGTTATGTACTTACCATAACGTTCCATGTGAGTTGTTTATCTCGCCTTTATTCTCACTGATGGGTTCGGAGCCGATCCTCGTCTCCGACACGGCTGATAGCAAGCTCAAGGTTTGCCAGTAGCTCGAGACCAAGCCCCTTATTCCACAATGCACTGCTGGAATTACCTCAGATCTTGTTTGATGCGAATAACAGTATATACATGTATACAACATATACATACCCTCTTATATATATATATATATATATATATATATATATATATCTATGAAGAACACTTCCCAAAGGGGAAGAAGAAATATTGAATAACTAGGATGGTACTAGCCTCTAAGCCAGCAGTCAGCCAGGAGGGGGAATGAGGGAGGGACGTGAGAATAAAGGCGAGATAAACAACTCACATGGAACATTATGTTAAGTACATAACTTCTATATGTGAAGTTGTTAAATCTCGCCATTTATTGCCACTGATGGGTAGCTCATGGGAGTATGTTCTTCAGTACCGTAGAACCAAAGGAAGACCTGTCCCTTGAAACCCTATCTACTTTGTAATGTGTGATAAAGGTATGAGGCTTAGACCAAGTTGCTGCAGCGCAAATATTGTCAAGGGGCAATAATGCTTGAAAAGCATAAGAGGTAGAGACA
Organism: Protopterus annectens; assembly: GCF_019279795.1. NCBI lineage: Eukaryota > Metazoa > Chordata > Ceratodontiformes > Protopteridae > Protopterus > Protopterus annectens. The sequence goes on along the minus strand of NC_056728.1, from coordinate 1,106,473,970 downwards.
GCTCTGGTAGAATGAGCTTTTGGTTTGTGCGATAAAGGCATGCTTGCATTCTCATAAACAAAGGATATACAATCGGATAACCATTTAGATAAAGTTGTTTTAGCCACTGGATTGCCTTTTCTTGCTTCTGAGTAGGATACAAAAAGTTGGTCTGATTTCCTAATATCCTTAGTTCTGTCAAGATAAAATCTGAGCTGTCTGTGAACATCAAGTTTGTGCAACATATATTCCAATTTGCTAGAGTGGTTGGGGAAAAAGACTGGCAGTTCAATGACCTGATTGATATTTGACTCAGAACAGACTTTAGGTAAAAATGAGGGGTTTGTTCTGAGAGATATCAGCATGGAAGATCATGTAGGGTGATCTGATAGATAATGCTTGAAGTTCTGACACTCTGCGGGCAGATGTAATGGCCACAAGAAATATTGTTTTCCAAGATAAAAATTTTAAATCACAAGAAGATGCTGGTTCAAAAGGGGGAAGAATAATTTGAGACAGCATAAGGTTTAAATTCCAGGGAGAAAAGGGAATTTTGATCGGAGGTCTCGTATGAAGAACGTCTTTAAGGAAGGTTTTAGATAATTTATGGCTCATAATATTTGAGCCACCAAGTCCAAGGTGAAAATTTGAGATAGCAGCTAACTGAACTTGAACTGTAGCAGATGCTGCCCCTTCCTTAAAAATTTTTGTTAGAAATTCTAAAATCGAAGTTAGTGGAGCTTGGAAAGGGTCAATGTTCTGCGCGTTGGCCCAAATTGAGAACCTTTTCCATTTACTGCCATATAATTTCCTGGTAGATGGCTTGTCAGAAGACAAGAGAATCTGTCTTGTATCTTCTGAAACTGAATGAAGCCTGGCAATTAGGGGAAGTGGATTAGCCAGGCAGTCAGTTTCAGGGGCTGCAGAGAAGGATGAAGATCCCCTGACGGGTGAGTCAGAAGGTCCGGAACTGGGTTCAGGATCCATGGATCTTCCAAGAGATGATGGTGGAGAAACGGAAACCAAATCTGTCGAGGCCAGTAGGGGGCTATGAGTATAACGGTCCTTCCCAGCGATTTTGCTTTCTGTAAAAATCTGGGTATTAATGGGAAAGGTGGAAATGCATCAAGGAAACCCGGGGGCCAATCCTGTAAAAGTGCGTCTCTCGGGGGATGACCGGGAGGTGGTATTAGGGCAAAGTAGCTTCTGCATTTTGAACTGATATGGCTGGCAAAAAGGTCACAGCAAGGCTGGCCCCATTTGCGGAAAATCAACTCCACAACCTGTTGTTTGAGAGACCACTCGTGAGGGAGCAATATTGCCCTGCTTAGCTTGTCCGCTATCATGCTGGATTTCCCAGGGATGTGCATTGCTAACAGAAAACACTGGGACGACACAGCCCATTGCCAGACCCTGAGGGCTTCTCAACAAAGGGGGTAAGACTTGGTTCCACCCTGCTTGTTCACGTATCAGACTACTGACATGTTGTCGGTCCGAATTGCAATAGTCCCTAGAGGGAGAGAGTCCTGAAAGTACTGCAACACCAGAAGTACCACTCTCAACTCTAGAACATTGATGTGCAGATGTGATTCTTGATCTGTCCATGTGCCTTAGGCAGTCTTTCCCTGAAAATGCCGCCCCACCCTATCAGGAAAGCGTCCGTGGTCACAGTGGCTACTGGGGGGGGGGGGGGACAAAGGGTCTTCCGATTGTGACATGAAGAGACATCAACCACCACTAAAGGTCTCTTCTGCAAGATTCTGTGATAATAATCATGTGGTGCATTGGTAGTTTCTGGTAAGACCACTGAGCGAAAAGAAGCCACTGAAAAATTCACATATGCATCCTTGAGATTGGTATAGCCAGGATTGCTGCCGCCATCAAACCTAGTACTTTCAATACCGCCGTTGCTGATGCTTTGTTCTTTGACACCAGTGAGCTGACGTTTTGGCGGAGAAGAGAGACTCTTTCGATAGGGAGACGTAGAGTGGTGGTTGAGATATCTAACTCTGCTCCTATAAAAACGGTATGCTGAGATGGCGATAAGGAAGACTTTTTGAAGTTGACTGTAATGCCTAATTGATGGCAGAGTGTCAGAGTATATTCTGTTGCCTGAGTCAATTGCTGCCTGGTGGTAGCAGTAAGGAGCCAATCGTCTAGGTATGGAAACACCTGGAATCCTAGACGCCTCAGATGAGCCATGACCACTGCCATGCATTTGGTGAACACTCTGGGGGCTGTAGTGAGACCAAAGGGCAGGGCTCGAAACTGGTAATGATTGGTCCCCAGCCAGAAGCACAGATGATCTCTGGAGCGTCTGTTCATCTTTATGTGATAGTACGCGTCCTTGAGATCTATGGGGCACATCCAATTGCCTTTCCCTAAGAAGGGAAGAATGGACTGAAGCGTGACCATTCGGAACTTCTCTTTCTTTACGAACTGGGTGAGCCTGTTGAGGTCCAAAATAGGTCTCCAGTCCCCTGTTTTCTTTGGTACCAAAATGAATCTTGAGTAAGTTCCAAATCCGACTTTGTCTGCTAGGATTGGTTGGATGACTCTTTTTTTCTAGCAATCTGCAGACCTCTACGACTGCTTGTTCCCTGAGATTGGGTGGAACATCTGGGATTTTCTTTATAGGAATGGGAGGGGTAAAGAATGGTATGAAATATCCTCTGGAAATGATGCTTTGTACAGAAGTATCCGATGTTATGTTTAGCCAGGCTTCTGGGTACAAAGACAAGCGACCCCCGACTGCCTCCAGAGCCGAACAGTCGGGCTCCCTTTCAGGGGTGCTGGTAGGACTGACTGGAGAACTGACCCCTGCTGCTGCGGACCACCTCTGCCATGGGGGTGGCATCTTCCGTTATAACCCCGTCCTCTGCCTCTAGAGGGGGTTTCTCCACATGTGTCCTGAAAGGCTGCTTGAGTTTTTCGGAACCACATTCCCTCCCCCTAGGGCCCTTGGGGTAGGGCCGAGTAGAGGTGGAAAAACAGACCCCAACGGCAGATAAGGTCTTGCCTTCCTGCTCACACCTGGTTAAAGTTTCCTTCACTTTGGGCCCAAACAGTGATGAGCCATCAAATGGGGTATTAATAAAGGAAGACTTAAAGGGTTCTGCAAAGGAACAGAGACGCATCCAGGCTTGTCTTCGAAGAGCAATGCCCGAACTAGCAGCTCTACTCGAACCATCAGCTGCATAGGATATGAGACGCATGGACGAGTTCACCACTGAGTTTAGGGTAGCAAGCTGGGCGTTGACTTTGTCGGCCACTCCTGCAGCTACCGTATCCTGGAGAGTATCTCCTAGCTCTTTCAGGAGATCTCTCTGTAGTCTTGTAAAATGGGTTAAGTAGTTCAGTGATCGCAGAGAAAAAGTCGCTGAACTAAACATGCGCTTCCCATATCTATCCATAACCCTAGAATCTCTGTTAGGGGGATGGACAGAAGAGGATGTCTCAGACACTTCCTTTTGGTGGCTGCAGCTACCACCATGGCATCAACAGGCACTCCTTTTGTCAAAAATGGCTTGTCCACTGGGGCAGACATGAATTTATTGGATCTACAAGGGACAGGTTCCATGGCCTCCGGTGACTTAAGGCACAGACACCCAAGAAGTGGAAGGTTGAGACCCAAAAGCCTTCAAGAGCAGAGACTCATCCTCAGTAGGGGTCTTGGACTGCCAATCACCCCTCTGACTAAGGATCTCTAGTATCTCTGCAATGGAGATATCCTCAGAGTGGGATCAAGGGGACCCTTCTGACTCATCTAAGTCCATGTCAGATGTCAAAGACTCCTGTGGGGAGTCTAAGTGCCTCCTCTTGCACAGTCTCTTCCTGGGCACCTCCTCAGTGAGGGTATCTGGGGAGGTCTCAGAAGAGCAGGGTACGCCCTGTGGGGGGTACTTGAGGCTCGGGGTCTCTACGCTTAGAGGGATCGGTAGATGAAGAAGCAGACACAGGAGCTTGAGGGGAGAGGGAAAGCTGAACCGATGCTGACGTTGTCTTTGAGACAAAACTCTCCTCATAGCATCGAAGGCACCATGGCTCCAATGAGAAGGAGTGGATGAACCCGAGAGTACCGTCCGATCCTCCCACACCGAAACCCTGGGCTCCGAGCCAGAGGTAGGAGCCGAGCTCATCCGAGCCGAAGCCCCGAGAGGAAGAGTCGGCACCGACAAGTCGGTGCGACTATCCTCCCTGGACCCAACGGGAGAGTGTTGGCTCCTAGAGCCCTCGTTTGGCGCCGAGGACATCAGAGTAGATGGAGCCGATAACACCAGTGCGGGTATCTATTCCAAGGGTTCAACCACCATCGGTTCAATTTTCTTCGGCTCCAAGAGTCCAGTACGGCTCGGAGTAGTAGACAAGTCCGGTTCCATGGTCTTCGGTAATGATGAGCTGGTTGGGGCCGACAACAATTTAGCAAGTCCTGGTGCCTGTAAAAGCTTCTGCACTAGCCGATCCATGTCCAAATCTGAAAGGCTGACTGAAGACTTAGCTGAATGCACCGAAGATGCTGACTGGAGCAGAGGTGAAGAAGGAACTTCAGAGACCGGCTCCAATACTGAGAGCTGGCTCCGACTCAAAGGTACACTCTGTTCCGATGACTGTGGAACCGATGACCCTCCTTCTGAAATCTTAGCCTTTGAGACCTTATCTGAAGACTTGGATTTTGAGGATTTGGAGGACATACTAGCACCCTCATGGCTACTCAAAACTTCCGAGAAAGATTGCTGTAGCAATCCCCTGTCTAGAAGTTTCCTACTTCTCTCCAAGAGGACTCTTGAAGAAAAGGAGTGGCAAATGCTACAGGTGTCTTGGAGGTGTTTAGCCCCCAGACAGTAGATACATTGAATGTATCAGTGAGTGACGGCCATTTTCTGCCCACAATCTGGGCATTTTTTGAATCCCGATTTAGGATGGGATTTCTCCCCATCATCCGACATACTTAAGAAAAAAAGTACAATTTTGTACCTACCATAAATGTAGATGTCCGAACTGGATAGCATCTGCAGTCATAACAACTGGGTTGTCCTGTCGTCAGGCAGCCCTTCAGTCGGCCGGATTCCAAAGTCCGGGTCCGCTGATGTCGCACTTCACCCAACGTCATCTCTGTTGGTATAAAGGCATCAGCCATTTTCCTCAGTGTTTCTTGCCCCAGATGCCAATTGCCCTCTTGGAAGGCTAAAATTTGGATGAATGCCAATGTTTCCAAAAAGGTAGAAGACAAACACAAAAAATAAGTATGTATGTACATATATACAAACAAATACACCATAAGAGACCCCCCCCCACCAGCTAGCTATTAGGAGGGTAAACACCCTAGGAGTACCACAGAGGGAAGGAGGGAGGGTGACTGCAGATGCTATCCAGTTCGGACATCTACATTTATGGTAGGTACAAAACTGTACTATGTCCTTCATGGATGCATCTGCAGTCATAACAACCGGGTAGAATACCATAGCCAACTAGGGGAGGAAAACTAGATTATGGTGTGGTGAGGATCCCTTGCAGTACAGCAGTGGCAAACCCTGCTCGGGATCTAGAATAGAGAGGTAAATTATAATGCTTGGCAAATGTATGCACGGAGGTCCAAGTAGCCACCTCAATAATGTCTTTGGTTGCCACTAAGAAGGCTGTGGTAGTGGCTGTTGCCCTTGTAGAATGAGGCCTTATGTTCTGTGGAATTGGTTTTCCATGGAAGGAGTAACAGAATCGTATGCAATTTCCTATCCATTTGGAGATTGTCTGTTTGGAAATAGCTTTTCCTTCTCTTCCTGTTGCATAGGCTACAAAAAGCTGGTCAGTTTTTCTGCTACTTTTTGTTCTGTCCAGGTAGTAGCGTAGCTGTCTATGTACATCCAAGGTATGTAGTATTCTTTCCCTCTGTTTTGTGGGTTGGGAAAGAAGGCAGGTAGGTGGATTGCCTGGTTTAAGGACACTCTGGATACCACCTTAGGCATAAATGTAGGATTAGTCCTCATGGACACTCTATCTTGGTGGAAGATTAGGAAGGGCTGTACTGCCATTAGGGCCTGAAGTTCAGAAACCCTCCTTGCTGAGGTTATTGCCAGAAGGAAAGCAGTTTTCCACGATAGATGTTGTAGGTCTGCTGTTGCTGCTGGTTCAAAGGTGCAGTGTCAACTTTTCTAGCACAAAGTTCAAATCCCAAGCTGGCAATGGTGGTTTCCTTGGAGGTTTTACATTCTTGATTCCTCTGAGGAACTGCCTGAGTAAAGGATGTGAAAAGACAGGTGGATCAAAACTGTATTCTGCTGATATAGCTGATGCATGTATCTTGATGGAGGAATAGGACAGGCCTGTATGTAGAAGCTCTGCCAAGTACTCCAGAATGTTAGCCATATCTATATTTGACACATCTTTTCCTCTTTCAGTACTCCAAATGACAAACCTTTTCCATTTTCCTGCATAATTCCTTCTTGTTGAAGGTCTGCGGGCTTCTAGGATAATGTCTTTAACCCTTTGGGAAAGTTCTGGATTAGTTGCTGCTATGTGATGTTCCATGCAGTCAGGTGCAACGTTTTAGGTTCGGATGCATGATGCTGTAGTTGTTATGAGATAAAATCAAAGGAATCAGGGGTATTGACCACAAGTTGTTCCGAGACATGCTTCTCAGCAATGGGTACCAGTGTTGTCTTGGCCAGTTTGGAGCTATCAGGGTTATCCTTGGACGTTCCTCCTTGATTTTTAGTAATACCTTGTGTATCAAGGGAAGAGGAGGGAATGCATATGCTGTTAGGCCTTTCCAGCTGAAGGAGAGCGAATCCACTTTCCATGCCAGTGGGTGGAATGTCCTTGTGCAGAATTTTTTGAGCTGGTGATTGAGAGGGAAGCGAATAGATCTATCTGAGGCATTCCCCATTTCTTTGAGATGGTTTTGAAGATGTCCGGATGTAGCATCCATTCGTGGGCATCCGATGTGGTTCTGCTTAACATGTCTGCTAGAGTATTCTCTTTCCGGTACAAACATTGCCTGTAACTGGATGTTGTAGCTGAGTGCCAGGTTCCAAAGCTCCAAAGTCATTCTGCATAGGGGTATGAATGAGTGCCTCCCTGTTTGTTGATGTACCACATGACTGTGGTGTTGTCTGTCCTTATCATCAAATGTCCTTCTTTGAGAAATGGTCTGAAGTTTTGGATTGCCAGTTTTACTGCCAGCATCTCTTTTAGGTTGATGTGCAGGTGAAGTTGATCCTGGGTCCACAAACCTTGCACGCATTTGTCCAACATGTGAGCCCCCCATCCTAGGTCTGAGGCGCCTGTTGTGATGGTCTGATTTGCTTGACAGCTAAGGGTAGTCCGGTTTGACTGGCATGCTTGAGCCCACCATAGGAACTCCTGTTTTAAGCATGGAATTAGTGGAATTTCTGCTTCTAGGCTGTGACTGTGTTGAGACCATAAATTCTTTAGATACCACTGCAGTTTTCTCATATGTAGTCTGGCATGTGGGACCAAGATTATGCATGATGCCATGAAGCCCAAGGCCTGCAGTACTTTTCTTGCTGTTAACTTGTTCTGTTTTGTTAGAGCCAAGAAGTAAAGAGGGAGTTCTTTTGTTTTTCTGCAGTTAGGAATGCCATTTGTCTTACTGTGTCCAATTCTGCCCAAGAATGTCCTTGTTTGGGATGGTATCAGCCTTGACTTTTGTAAATTGACTGTGTATCCCAGTGCTTGTAGCAAGTAAATGACCCTTTGTAAATCTGTTGTCAGCTTGCTCTTGTTGTCCCCTTGCAGCAGGCAGTCGTCCAGGTATGGGTAAATTTGGATTCCCTGTAGTCTGCTTACTGATGCCAGGCATTTTGTGAATACTCTGGGCAGTAGATAAGCCAAAGGGCAATGCTGAGAATTGATAATGCTCTGATCCTGCAAGAAATCTGAGGTATCTTCTGCATATTGGTCGAATGGGGACGCAGGTATGCCTCCTTGAGATCTAGAGTCACCAGCCAACACTCCTTGCCCAGCATGGGAAGAAGTTGCTGTAGGGTCAGCATTTTGAATTTTGGGACAATGATGTATGTATTTAAGGTGGACAGGTCGAGAATAGGTCTCCAACTTTTTCCTTTCTTGGAACTAGGAATAGTCTGGAGTAGAATCCTTTTCCTTGTTCTGTAATTGGCACTCTTTCCACAGCTCTCATCTTTGCTAATTGCATTATCTGTTGTAGAGCTTCTGTTTTTGATTTGGAGGTAGGTTTGGTATTCCTCTTTGACTGGTAAAGTGTGGAAGTGGAACCGGTAGCCTTGATCTATGGTTTGCAAAATCCACTTGTCTTTTGTGATGTAGTGCCAGTTTTTGAAAATAAGGTTAATTTGCCAATGGAGCTGCTATTTGTTCCCTGGTAGGCGGATTTAGAGTTAAGTCACTGTGATTGTGTTGTTGTAGTGGCAGTGGTTGTGTCTGTGCCTCTGTTATTACCTTGCCACTGTCGTCCTCTATAGGCACCTCCTCTGGATTGGTTTCTGCCTCTGGGACGCCTATTCCTGCCCCTTTGGGATCTTGTGGAGTCAGGAAAGGACCAATTTTGGCAGGCCAGTTCCTGCTAAACCTTGGTGGCTGAACCTGCAAGAAATCTTTAACTGTTTGAACAGATTTTGCCTTTTCTTCCATTTTCTTCATTACCTGCTGGGCAGGTGTACCAAACAAACTGGTCTTATCCATAGGAGCATCTAATAACTTAGCTTTAACATGATCCGTAAGACTTGTTCTTTTAGCCATGCATGTCTTCTTATCACTGTGCCAGTCATGGCTGACCTAAATGAAGCCTCCAGTGCATCATAGCCACATTTTAAGGAATGGTTACTAACCTGTTGTATGTTATTTACCATTTCTAATACATATTTCTTATCGACAGAGTCATCAGAGGATAGCTTTTAGTTAACTGATCAAGCATAAACTCTTGTTATTGTATCATGTGAATCAGACAGTTTAAAGCTCTTGCTGAGAGAGTAGCTGAGGTGTGGACTTGGTTGCCCCATCTGTCTAAAGACGTGGCTTCCCTTTCAGAAGGAATAGGGTTTTGCTGTGGCCGAGGCTACTGCCTTAGGACCCTGGGATATAGTTTCGGGTCTGCAAGAGGGGCCTTGTAAAGGTGATGATGAGTGTCTGGTACCCTGTAGAATCTATCTGGTTTGGCAGGGGCTGGAGGTAAAGAGTCTGGTGCAGAGCAGACATCATTAAAGGCATCGTCCACCACAGAAAGGACAGGAGGTATAGCTAAGGGCCTGTGCTGTGGAAGATGCAGAAAAGTCCTAAGCCTTTTTCTGGAATCTGAGAAATCCTGCTGCCATTGGAAATGCTCTCATGGCATGTAAGGTTTCCCAAAGGAGAATTCTTCTGGTGGGGAAGCAGCTGGAATGGATTCTTCAGCATCTGAGTCTTCATAATTGGAGAAAGGAGCCTCTGGCTGGTCTGTTATGTCTGAGTCATCGGCTGAATCATCAGAGGACACAGGCTCGGGGCTCTGCCCTAGGTCTCTTCTCTGGGGTCTGAGAGGCCCTGTCTGGGTGGGATTGAGATCCCCTAATCAATGATATTAAATCTTCTGCCAGAGTAAGCATTTGTGAGCTAGATGTGGGCCTGGTTGTAGGGGTTTGACAGGCACTGCTTTAGTAGATTTGGCTGCTTTAGCCCTGGCAAAGGCTTTAATGGACATGGCTGCTGGGGCCTAGCAGCACCACGTGCTGGGGTAGAGACATCCAATGGAATGGTGTCTGATAAGTCAGTAGCAACCACCGTAGTGGATAAAATTTCTGAGGCCGATTCAAGTGAAGTAGCAGGAGCCTCAGTGGTAGTCATAGATTCAGCTGTACTTTGATCAGTTTTCTCGGTTTAAACCAAGACACTTAACCATGGTTTCGCCGAAACCGTGGACCTTTAGTGATTTGGGAAGTCGGAGGATCCGCATAATATAAATCTGAGCCAAACTGTTCAGGTTGAAAGAAGCACAGGCCGAACAGGCTGCTGGCCTAAACAAGGCAAACAGTAAGAGTGGAAATCTTTATGAGGTATTTGTTTCCCACAAGTTAAACAATTATTTACTTTTTCTGACATCGGCTGAGGCAAGAAAGAGTCCCCAACGGGTACTTAGCTTTAGAAGTCTTGTAGTAATCTCTGGATCCAATCGGCTGATGCCTTTATACCAACAGAGATGGACTTTGGAACCTGACGACAGGACAACCCAGTTGTTATGACTGCAGATGCATCCATGAAGGACATCAGTAAATTAGATCCACAAACAAATAAGCCCAATCCAGGCACTATCTATAACACTATTACATATATGTATGTATGTATATATATATATATATATATATATATATATATATATATATATATATAGATAGATACAAAGAGGCCCACAGAAAAAGCCTATTACAAATATTAATAGTAGGGAAAAAAGGGCTAAAGGCCCACACAAACTAAGAAGCCAACAAGGCCCTAAGTTTTAAACTATTTATACTAAGTATTTAACTAGAGAGTAAATATAATAGTACTAACACACACTATATATTTTAAGCAAAAAAGAAAAGCTAGCTGGATCACAGAGATCTCAAATGCCGCGGCAAACTAGATCCGAGGTAATTCCAGCAGTGCATTGTGGGATAAGGGGCTTGGTCTCGAGCTACTGGCAAACCTTGAGCTTGCTATCGGCTGTGTTGGAGCCGAGGATCGACTCCGAACCCATCAGTGAGAATAAACAGCGAGATTTAACAACTTCACATCTACAGTTATCTGGCATCTACCATTCCCCATGGGTGCCAGTTAAGAGTTTACTATATTAAGAATTTCATACGGACAGTTGGTGAGCAGGTGATCATTCAAATTACTTGCAATTGTGAATGTCACAGTTGTTGATCATCTAAATTGCTTGTAAAATGTACATGCCATGTGAGAAGGGGACTAAGTGTCTGCTGCATCCTGTTTTACACTGATATATTGCCTGGAATTATTTTTATCTATCTTGCACACAGTGAATGTTGGGATATGCTGCATTTCTCGCATGACCCTTAAATGGCTAAAATGGGTACTGGAAAATGAAAAAAAAAATTAATCAGATAAATAAAGAATAGATTCCGAACATTCTTATGACTGAAAGATAAAATACAAAGGCAGTGTATATCAAAATAAATCAACAAAATGTATGTACTCCTTATAAGAAACAGGAGTAATGATAGACGGAAAAAGGTATTCATGACTTCGAGTATTACAAAGTACATACAAAAAAAAAGCATGCAAGATATAATACAACATCATGTTAATTTTAACAATTAAAAAAAGGTTGACAAGCCAGCATGTGAACAGCAGCAACTAGCCAGAGCATAAGGTAGTTTTTCTTTTTTAATCCTAGCTGGCAAACAGATATGGGCAGCAACTTTCATGTTTCTTAAATGTCCCTGATGATTGCCATCACTAAATAATGACATTTGAGTTGCAGACTTTGTATCCTTCGGAAAATGGATGCAAATGCAAAACCTATTATTCTAGCAATTTGAAAGTATAAGAGTAATTTTGAAAAATCTATCATTGAATATTTTTCCTTTGTCACCCCCATTACTTTTGGATCCGTCTCAAAAAGTCTTACGCTAAGCAGTTGAGGGTTGCAAGATGAATATATTAACTGTATGTCTCACATTTATTTATTAAGTGTCAGAATCTGATATGTACACAAAGTATCCAGAATTGCAGGGGTTGTCTGTGGGAGTTGTAAAGGGAGGAGCTTGAGCTATGTTTCCACATTTTCTACTACTATGTTAACACATTTGTCAAATATGCCATTCTAACACTAATTTACTGTGTGAGAACTTTGCTCTAGGGATATTTTGATCTTTTGATTTGACATGATACTACTGCTTTACCTTTTGTTACAGTTTATCATCTCCAGTTTCTTTATTTACATGACACTGCAAGTAGATCATGACAGAAATAATATAAAATTAACCACTTGTTTTGCTTTAGTATGTTTTTGCTCACAGCCAAAACCATGTTTTCCTATGTATACCCTATCTCAGGTCTTCTGGAAAAGTTCAGCAGTACTGCAAGCCCACCATCTCTCTCAGGCAGCAACACATTTCTTTAAAGAGTTTTTGTAAGCCGGTGCCCTCATCTACTGATGTGCGCTCCCTCCTGCCCCAAGGGTGAACAGATACAATACCTCAAGCTTCTCTGTACCTATTTTCCATAAAGTATCTCACCAACCTTGTGACATTCCTTAACATTTTATCAACTACCTTTCTCTGACTTTCTGCTTCTTGAAGTAATTACTGTTTTGATGTACCCTAACATCTTGATAGCTGTGACAAAAGATAGTAGAATAATGAAACAGAGAGGCAGAAAAAAATGTTAATAAAGGATGGTCTTAACTCACCTTAAATGAGCTGTGTATTCCACCATTAAATGTAGGGGTGGAAGACTAATTAGCAAACATCATAGATCAGGCAGGCTTTATTCATCAGGCAGATGAACGTAACAAGGAAGGGAGGGAAATGAACAGAGTACTATGAAATTCAGAAGAGTGAGGGGAAGTGATGCGAAGGCTCCACTGGGCAGCAGTTGACTACATCAAAGTATGATACATCACAGCCAGCTCCATTGCTTTAAAGGAGTAATGCCTTGAGTACTACTCAGATGATCAGAGCTCAGTTAATGGCTCAGGCTGCTGGTAGAGCTGACAGAGAGAAGAGAAGAATGGTCCAGTTTGTCCAGCTCACACCTCTTGAGAGGGAGGGTGTGGAATTTATGTGCAAAGTACTCAGTCCTATAGAGGAATCCAAGATGAAAACCAGAGATCACACTGGAGCAATGGTCTCAAAGAGGGTAGTGCAGTCTTGAGGAACTGCATTGCTTGCGAAAGCAAATGGCATACCCTTTTTGATCTTTACTGCATGCCAGGCTGTTGGGTGGCTTACTGGGCGAACAGTGGGGCCACGTTCTAAACAAAAAAAAAATTCATTCTCACATATGAAGGTCCCACTCCAACTCCTAGTTTGTCTAGTCCACACCACAAAAATGAAAGAACCATTAAGCTCTTATGAGTGGAACAAATGGTTCATTACGGTGGTTGGGGGTTGCAGTTGAACAACTTACCATAACGACAGACATTCAAATAGATTTAATATTGCAGTTATTGATGCCTGCCTGCAGGACTGCAGAAGCTCTCATCTCTCACTTCTTTGCCTAGTAGACTCCCTCCTGAAGTCAGTAGGAAAAAGAGTAGTGGCCAGTACAATCTTCTGGTCTTTTTTGACCCACACTACAACCACAACTCCCTTCAGGGTCCAGAGCACAACCTGTCTAGTGATGGCCTAGTCCAAGTCCACTGCTGGGGGGGGGGGGGGCTGAAAAAGAGCATCTGGAGGAGAATCTAAGCAGTGAATGGAGGAAGGGAAATAAAGAACCTCAATCTAAGGGCACATTTCAGGAGAAAGAGGGAATGGAGAGAAGAAGCTGGTACTGCAACAGTGAATCAATTCGAACATCTACAATTACGATAAATTCCTAACACAACTTACTATGTTGCAGCACTGACTGCTGGGATGACTTACAGAGCTAGCCAATGTTGGGTAGTTGGCTTGTAAAAGGACACCAAAACCTGCAAGATGGCTGAGGTAAACCCTGGCCTCCAAACTGCAAACGCTTGATAAAAGTGTGGCCTGATGACCAGGTTCTTGCTGCCATAATGGCTTTGGTGGTGACCTTCCTTACGAAAGCTGGGGTGGCAGCCGTGGCCCTAGTAAAGTAATACCTCACAGGGCTTGCTGTCCCATGTTGCAGGTAACAAAATGTAACACAATAACAATTCGTTTGGAAATGGTTCGTTGGTTTGTTTGTTGACAGGTTTGCCTCCTTTTCCCTTTGCAAAGGTGGCAAAATTTGATCTAGTTTTCTGTTTTGTTTTTGTTCTGTCAGGTAAAATCTGGGGTGCCTCTGCACAACACGGGACCATTTTGCAGTGAGGGAAACAAAATTGGTAGAAGGATAGCCTGATTTAAGAAGATGTCAGCCACTATTTGAGGTACTGCTTCAAATACAGCTGTCAAAATTGCAAGAGGATGTTAATGGTAGGCAAGCAGATTTGGCTAAAGTATGTGCCTTGAAGGATGCATTTGAAGCCTTCTTTAAAAAGATCAAACAATTGACAACTGCTGACAACTTGCTTGCTTTGCTTGCTGTTCTCCGTTTAAGCACCAGTGGGAGAAACTTTTCCTTTTAAAAATACATCACTTCCTAATAATGGGTTTTCTGACCTCTATTATCTGCAATGTGTCCTCAGAAAACATGTGGTTAGAGGAAATGAGCACTTTCAATCTCCTTGGGATGGGATACATGACAGTTCCCCTGCCATGGGTCAGGTCTATAGGATGGGGCAGCACCAGGGGTTTCACGCCGACTAGGCTCAAATAGAGGGATGAACCAGTGTTACCTGGGCTGAAATGGGTGATGTTAAGGTCCTCTTGGCCACCCTCCCCTACCTTCTGCAGTACTCTACCCTGGGAATGTGGGGAAAGGGAGGGAGGGAAAGCATACAGAAATGGACCCATCCATGGAGTGGAGAAAGCATCTGCCACCCAGGACCCTTCTTCAGCATATTGGTACAGACCTTCCTGAACTGCTTGTTTTGTGTAGAAGTAAAAAGACCTTTTTCTGGCACACCCCACCAGTAGACCAAATCCAGAAAGACTTGCTCCTTTTTAGTATCCATTTGACAGGGCCTGATGATGATTTGCTTAGTTTGTCTGCCAGGATATTATCCTAAGAAATGCATTGCATCACCCACCAGTCATGCTTGCAATGCTAGTCCACAGGTAGGCAGGTAAGTGTGGCCTGTCCTGATTGTTTATATACATCATGACTATGATACTGTATGTTTTGCTATAATTCATAGGTATTTGTTAGACTATTGATCGGCGACGATTTTAAGAAGCCTAGTCTTACATTCCCATGGTATGGTATAGCTCTTATATTTTTGCAACTGGTTAACCCAGAAATGGGCTAAACAAGATATGCTGAGACATTTATATGTTTCCCCTATCCATCAGGAACACTGGTGTTAAACCAGTGGTGAATATGCAGTTCCTCACCCATTTCTCCAAACTACATTTGAATAGAGTAAAAGAAGTACTTTGCTTTATGTAGAATGGAAGACATTTCCATAAATGCAGTATTTTCTGTGATACATAACTATCCTTCCAACATGTTCTACTTGTTTTTCAAAACAGATTGAGATCTTGAGTGGGTGTTTACAATACCACTGGACTTACAAAAGTTTAATAGATCTGAGAGAATAGGATTTGTTGAAGCTCTATGAGAGAGGCAGATGTTGCCAAGTCAGTCGCCTGTACGACACAGAGAAAACATAGAAGGCTTTGAGGCAATCTGTTTAGTTTTTTATGATTTAGGCCCTTGACTATTTTAGTGAGGAAGTGTTGTGGTCATTCCAATTATGGCAAGTGTTTGACACACGCATACCAAAAGAGACATTTTACTCAATGACTGGCCTAATGAGTGCCGTGCACAGAGGAACGATTAAATCCTTTGACCTAGAAACAATAAATTTAGATATAAGCTATGTGATGAAAAAGAACATCCTTAAAGCAGAGGATACATGGTGATTAAAGGACAGTTCATTGTCAACATAGGTTTCCAGATCACTAATTATGGGATAAATTTTTAGGGGTGAGTTGTTAGTGTGATAATTGCTAGGGTAGTCATGCTTGCTGAAGGATATGGTTCTAGACTTAACATTTAGTTCTGGTCCACGTTTTTGATACTAGACATTTGTTTTGCACAGGCCCTCTTGGAGAATCTTGATGTCCTCTAGGGAGTTCTGAAAACCTGATCAGCCATTAGCTTTGACCTACTGAAGAAAAATATAAAAAAGAAATATGGACATGGGAAAGAAAGAGAGATTTGATATGGTACAGTATTTATGCAAAGGAGAAAGCCAAGTTACTAATATAGAGAAGGAGAAAGCCAAGTTACTAATATAGAGAAGGCAGTCTCAAAGATATTTGAAGAGTAATACTGGCAAAGGCATCCGGATATGGACATTTTCACAATAAAAAATTTAATAGCACAAAGATGTAATGTGGAAAAGAAGATTAGTAAAGCAGAAGTTAAAGAAATAGAAGTTGAAGTTATGGAGTGCCTGTGAAGTGAAGGATTTAAATTAGAAGGTCTAACACAGACTACATCACAGCATGATGGAGTGAGTCCCCAGAAAGTACAGTTTTGTACCTACCATAAATGTAGATGTTCGAGTGCTAATACAGCTGCAGTAATCACAGATGGGTTTTCTGCCATCAGGCGGTCCCTCGGTCGGCCAAATTCCAAAGTCTTGGTCCGGCGTCGGTTGTCGTCGCTTTCTCTTCTGACGTCAGTGAGGCCAGAGTATACAAGACACAGCCGACGCCATGTTCTTCAGTCTTTCTTGCCCCAGATGTCAGGTGCCCCCAGAAGGAAGGCAATACATAAATTATGCTTATATGTATATACAAGCAATGCAATATAATCCAAAATCAGTAGTTGCAAGCAAATAAACCATAGAAGGGTAACCCAGTGAGGTTGTATGAAGAGGTTGTTAGGCCCCATGCCTTTACCAAGTGGGGAAGGAGGGAGGGAAACCTGTACTGCAGCTGTATTAGCACTCAAACATCTACATTTATGGTAGGTACAAAACTGTACTATGTTCATCGTGCATACAGCTGCAGTAATCACAGATGGGTAGAGTCCCAAAGCTACGCACAGGGTGGTAAGTACTAGGAGGAACTGGGTTGAGCCAGAATGCCCTGCAAAACAGCAGTGGCAAAGCCTGCTCTTGTTCTGGAATATTAAGGCAGGTGGTAGTGTTTTGTGAAGGTATGTACACAACTCCAAGTGGCTGCCTCCAAAATATCTTTGGTAGGAACTCCTCTGAGGAAGGCTGTAGAGGTAGCTGTGGCCCTGGTGGAGTGTGATCTGATACCTGTAGGAACAGATTTCCCATGATAGGAATAACAAAACCGTATGCAGTGGCCTATCCACTTTGAAATAGTCTGCTTGGAAACTGGTTTCACTTGAGCCCCTACAGCATAGGACACAAAGAGTTGTTCTGATTTCCTGAAGGACTTTGTTCTGTCCAAATAGTAACGTAGCTGCCTATGGATGTCTAAAGAATGTAGCAGCCTTTCCCCTTTGTTTTGAGGATTGGGATAAAAGGTAGGAAGGTGTATGGCTTGATTTAAAGCTACCCTGGATACCACTTTAGGCATAAATGATGGGTTGGTACGAAGGGAAACCCTGTCCTGATGGAAAATGAGAAAGGGCTGCACCGCCATGAGGGCCTGTAGTTCCGAAACTCTACGAGCTGAAGTGATAGCCAGAAGGAAGGCAGTTTTCTAGGACAAATATTGCAAATCTGTTGAGGCAGCTGGTTCAAAAGGAGGCAATGTTAATTTTTCTAGTATGTAATTAAGATCCCAGGCTGGTACTGGTTGTTTCCTTGGTGGTCTTATATTCTTAGCCCCTCTGAGGAACTGTCGTAAGAGTGGGTGAGAAAATAAAGGAGGATCCGTGTTGAATTCTGCAGAAATGGCTGAGGCATGGATTTTTATGGAAGAAAATGAAAGTCCACTGTTCAGCAGCTCAGCCAGATACTGTAATACCTGAGGCAAGTTCAGTTTTCTAGGATCCTGGCCTTTTTTCTCATTCCAGGAGCAAAACCGCTTCCATTTTGCGGAGTAAGCTTTTCTAATAGATGGCCTTCTGGCCTCCAAAATGACATCCTGCACCTCCTTGGAGAGTAGGGTCTGGTGTGGTGTTAAGGAATTTTCCATGCTGCGAGATTGAGTGTTTTCAGCTGACTGTGAAGAGTTTTGTAGCTGTGCTGAGTCAGCAGAAGAGGCACTAGAGGCAGGGACCAGGGAGGAGTATGTGTTAGGCTCCTCAGGAGTGGGTACCAGTGTTGCCTTGGCCAATCTGGAGCAATCAGTATCATCTTCGGTCTGTCTGCTCTTGCTTTCAAAAGCACCTTGGGCAGAAGAGGCAGAGGTGGGAATGCGTAAACTGTCCATGCTGTCCAACTGAATGAAAGGGCGTCCACTCTCCAGGCCTTTGGGTGAAAGGTCCTTGAACAAAACTTTTCCAATTGATGATTCCTGTGGGAGGCAAAAAGATCTATGTCTGGCCTCCCCCACGCTTGGATTATTTCTGTAAACACCTGAGGATGTAACTTCCATTTGTGTGGATCTGTCATATTTCTGCTTAAATTGTCTGACAGCGTGTTTTCCAATCCTGGCAGGTACTGTGCTTGAAGTTCGATTTGCCATTCCAGAGCCAAGTTCCAAAGAGTCATGGCTAGTCTGCACAAGGGGTATGAATGTGTTCCTCCTTGTTTGTTTATGTACCACATTACTGTGGTGTTGTCTGTTCTTATCAGTAGTTGTCCTGGATGCAGGAAGTCCTTGAAAACTGTAATTGCATTTATTACTGCTAGCATTTCTTTTTGACTGATGTGAAGGTGCTTTTCCTTTTGGGACCATTTGCCCTGAATGCACCTGTCCGTCATGTGCGCCCCCCAGGCGTAATCTGAGGCGTCTGTTGTGATAATTTGCTTTGCCTTTTGCAAACATGGGATTATTGGTATTATTGTTTCCAAACTGTGACTATGTTGAGACCATAGGTTTTTTAGGTACCATTGAAGTTTCCTCATATGCAGCTTTGCACATGGGATTAAAAGAATGCAAGATGCCATGAATCCCAGAGCCTGCAGGATTTTCCTTGCAGTAAGCCTGGTACTTTTTGCTAGTATTTTGAAGTTCTGAGATAGTTGCCCCTGTTTTTCTGGCATAAGATAGGCCATCTGGGTGTTTGTGTCCAAGTTGGCACCCAGGAAAGTTATTTTCTGAGATGGTGTTAGCCTTGATTTCTCTTTGTTGATTGTGTATCCCAGAGAATGCATTAACCTTCTCACATATGCCAGATGTTCCAGAAGTATGTGCTTGCTGTCCGCTTGGATCAGGCAGTCGTCCAAATAAGGGTAAATTTGTATCCCTTGAAGTCTGCAGTAGGCAATCACTGATGCCAGGCACTTTGGCTTATCTACTGCGCCAAGAGTATTCACAAAGGGCAATGCAGAGAATTGATAGTGGATTGAACCTGCAAGAAATCTGAGGTATCTTCTGCAGCTTTGTTTGATTGGGACATGCAGGTATGCCTCCTTGAGGTCCAATGTTACCAGCCAAAACTCCTTGCCCAGCATGGGAAGAAGCTGCTGTAATGTGAGCATCTTGAATTTTGGTACGAGTAGAAATGTGTTTAGGATGGATAAGTCCAAAATGGGTCTCCAGTCGGTTCCTTTCCTTGGTACCAGAAAAAGTCTTGAATAAAAACCTTGAAATTGTTTGTGAATAGGTACCTCTTGAATAGCCTCTCATGCTTATGAGCTTTGAAATTTGTAGTTGTGCCTCTGCCCTTTGATTTTGTGGCAGGTTTGGCATGCCTCTCATTTTTGGAAGAGTGTGAAATTGAAATTTATAGCCTCTGTTTATAATGTCCAGGATCCATTTGTCTGTTGTGACAATATGCCAATTGCCTGCAAATAATGCTAGCTTTCCTCCCAAAGGTGCTGCCAGCTGAGACATGCTTGGCATGGAAATGAGGGAGTCATTGGGTTTGCTTCCTGTATTGTTGTGCACTGTCTTCGCCACCTCTTGGTGCTGGAGTTTGCCATTGTCGGCCTCTATATGATCCCTGTGATTGCCCTCTGCCCCTTATGCGTCTGTATGTACCTCTTTGGGGCTTGTCAGTGGCTGGAAAGGACCAGTTTTTGAAGGCCAATTTCTGCTAAAACGTGGTGGTTGGACCTGTAAAAAAGCTTTGACAGTTTGCATAGATTTGGCTTTTTCTTCCATTTTCCGTAGTATCTCCTCAGCATTAGTACCAAACAGCACATCCTTTTGTAAAGGAGCATCTAGGAGTTTAGCTTTCACATGATCAGGCAAGTTTTGTTCCCTAAGCCAGGCATGTCTGCGAATGACTGATCCTGTAGCAGCCGCTCTACTTGAGGCCTCTAGGGCATCATAACCACATTGCAAGGTGTGTTTACCCACTTGCTCTGCACTATGCATCATATCCTGTAACTCCTTCAAATCTGGTTGTTCAGGTTGAGACATTTTATTCCTTAATTGTGATAACAGGAACTGTTGATATTTAAGCATATGAAACTGACAATTTAAGGCCCTCATGTCTAGGGTGACCGAGGTATATACCTTTTTTCCCCACCTTTCTAAAGATCTTGACTCTCTTTCTGCAGGAAGTGGATTCTTGGCAGTGGAGGCCTTCAATCCCATGGGGCCTTGTGAAATAGTTTCAGGGTCAGCATTATGGCTTTTGAAGAGAAATTGGTGAGAGTTAGGTACTCTGTAGTACCTATCAGGTTTGACTGGTGCAGGAGGCAGAGAATCCAGGTTAAGGCAAGCCTCCGAATAAACATCATCAAGTATGTCCAAAACAGGAGGTATCGCCAGAGGTCTGTGTTGAGGTAACAAAAGAAATTCCCTAAGTCTTTTCTTGGAATCTGAAAAGTCTTGGCCTTCCCAATGGAAGTGTTCCCTCAAAGTGTGCAAGGTTTCCCCAAAGGAAAAATCCTCAGGAGGAGATACAGAAGGAATGGACTGCTCTGCATCCGAATTCTCAAAAGGGGAGTAAGAGTAATTAAATCCTCAGCCATTTTAAGCATCTGTTTTTTAGGCATGGGACCAGGAGATGGGCCCTGTGCAACAGGCCTCTTGGGATGCCTGGCTGCTTTGGATTTAGTAAAGGCCTTAATAGAAAAAGAAGATGAGGGTCTAAAGACACTATGGGTGGAAGTGGACCTGTCCACATTAGTAGGCTCAACAATAGCCAAGGCTTCGGTGGTTGTAGTCTGGGAAAGGGCCGAGGTACCAGCGGTCTCGGGTACAGAGGACACCGCCAAAGGAGTGTCGTCGGTAGTCAGGGACTGCAAAGGCGTCTCACTGAGAACCGGACCACGTGTAGCCTGTCTTGGCGTGGTGTCGGCGGGGACCACGGGCCTCGCGTGTCGGTCTTTGTCCTTGCGTTTTTTGGACAAAACGGTAGTCGGAGTATCTGACGACATTTTATAATCAAAGGCTTTTAAGGGTGGGAGGGTGGCCTAATGGTTAAGGTGTTTGCCTCGCAAACACATGGTGCAGGGTTTGAGTCTCACAAGGGATAATTGCTGCTGCTAAAAAAAAATGTCTAGTTTAGCAAGTAATCTAAGTACTAATGAACCTATGAACAATAGCATCCTTTACACATTTTTGGGTGGGAGGGTGGCTTTAATGGTTAAAGTTTTGTCTTACAAAAGAGAAGGTGTTTTGTTTAATCACAAGGGGATAATTGGCTAATGCTTAAAATGGCTCTCAGGGCAGTAGCCCCTAGTATAATCCAAAACAGTGATGGGCGAACTCCGCCTGACGCTTAATAGTGCGTTTATTGAAGGTAGCGCAAAAGCGACAGCCCGAGACGTCGTGGTCTGGGCCTAAACAAGGTATGCAGAGGGAATGGAAATCCTTATGCGGTATTTGCTTCCCACAAGAAATACAATTATTAACTTTTTCTGACATCGGTCTGAGGCAAGAAAAGTTTCCCCAACGGGGTACTTAGCTTTAATGAAGACTTCGGTTTCCAATATTTCCGTAATTCAGGAGCTGGCCGACCGGCACTTGCGAACTGCTTCTGCTTCGGGCACCGCGCGGCAAAAAAGACTGGAGAACATGGCGTCGGCTGTGTCTTATATACTTTGGCCTCACTGACGTCAGAAGAGAAAGCGACGGCAACCGACGCCGGACCAAGACTTTGGAATTCGGCCGACCGAGGGACGGCCTGACGGCAGAAAACCCATCTGTGATTACTGCAGCTGTATGCACGATGAACATCAAGGAAAAGCAAGATCATCAGGAGACATGTGAAGAAGAAATATGGACATGGGAACGGATAAGAGATTTAATATGGTGTAATATTTATGCAAAGGAGAAAGCAAAACTAACCAATACAAAAAGAGCAGCACCAAAGATATTTGAAGAGAAATACAGGCAAAGGAATCCAGATATGGAAAACTTTGCAATACAAAAAATAAGACTAAGAGGAAAAGTAGAAAGAGAGATTAGTAATGGAGAAGTCATTGAATACAGAAAGCACCACAACAGGATAGAGCAATGGATGTCCAAATTAAGGGGAAAGCACTGGAACAGGAAGCAATTCATCAGGTGCCATATCAAGATATTTTGGAGCCTTCCACAGGAAACAAGTATAAACATTCAGTTGAAGCTAGACAGCAAGGAAGAAAAGTACAGTTGTTTACACTTACCAAAAATGTAGATGTTCGAGTACATTCACTGTTGCAGTCATTACTTTTTGGTTATCTGCCTGTAGGTAGCCCTCAGCCGGCCTGAATATCAAAGTCTTGGATTCCTGTGTCAGATGCGGTCTCTTCTTCCATGATGTCAGGGGTATAAAAGATGCAGCCAACGCCATTACATCAGTTTTTCTTGCCCCAGATGTCAGGTGCCTCCATAATGGAAAGCAATTATATGTTATTTTACACCTCCAACAAAAAGCCACTATACCATAAA
This sequence comes from Protopterus annectens, assembly GCF_019279795.1. Classification (NCBI taxonomy): domain Eukaryota; kingdom Metazoa; phylum Chordata; order Ceratodontiformes; family Protopteridae; genus Protopterus; species Protopterus annectens. The sequence continues at coordinate 1,106,451,360 of NC_056728.1, read as the reverse complement.
GCTGAAATACACTAAACAAGAAGAAAAGTATAACCAAGAGAAGTCAGGGGGCTGGAGGGAGGGTAACCAGGACTGCAACACTGAATACACTCCAACATCTACATTTATGGTAAGTGTAGACAAATGTACTATGTTCTTCGTGTTTCACTGCTGCAGTCATTACATTTGGGTGGATTCCCAAAGCTAAGGAAGGGAGGACGAAGTTAGAGAGCATTTGGACCAGCTATTAAGCCCTGCAAAACTGCAGTGGCAAAACCAGCTGTGGATTTAGAAAAAAAATAGGCATGTGGTAATGCTTGGTGAAGGTATGTACAGAGCTCCAGGTAGCAGCTTCTAGGATGTCCCTGGTAGGGACACCTCTGACAAAGACTGTAGAGGTAGATGCAGCCCTGGTGGAATGGGGTCTTTTCTCCTGTGGGGTAGGTTTTCTATGGTGCCTATAGCAGAAATGAATGAATGGGCTATCCACTTAGAAATGGTTTGCTTTGAAATGGCCTTCCCCTCTGCCCCTGCAGCAAAGCCAACTAGCAGCTGTTCATATTTCCTGAGAGGCTTAGTCCTGTCCAAATAAAATCTAAGTTGTCTGTGCACGTCCAAACAGTGCAGTATTCATTCTTCTTTGTTTTGTGGATTTGGGAAAAAAAGTAGGCAAATGAATGGACTGATTAAGGGCCACACTAGGCAACACCTTGGGCATAAAGGAAGGACTGGTCCTGAGGGACACACGCTTTCTGCATGGAAGATGATGAAGGGCTCCACTGCCATGAGGGTCTGTAATTCAGACACTTTTCTTGCTGAAGTGATGGCTAGAAGGAAGGCTGCTTTCCAAGAAAGGAATTTCAACTCTGCAGTTGCAGCTGGCTCAAAAGGAGGTAGAGTGAGCTTTTCCAATACAAAGTTAAGGTTCCAGGCTGGAGCAGGGGCTCTCCTGGGAGGTCTTAACATTTTGGCCCCTCTGTGGAATTGCTTTAGCAGGGGGTGAGAAAAGAGGTGGTTCAGTATTATAATGTGCTGAAATGGCAGAGGCATGAATATTAATTGACGAGAAGGAAAGGCCCTCGTGGAGCATCTGTGTTAAGTACTGAAGAATATGTGGTAAGCTGGGCACCGTTGTGCCCATCCCCTGAGTCTGGCTCCAGGAACAGTATCTTTTCCACTTTTGAGCATAAGATTTTCTAGTACTAGGCCTCCTTGCTTCCAGAATAACATTTAGCACCTGCTTACTGAAGGATGCTATTGGAGAGCTCAAGGAATTAGCAGGGCTGAAGGTTCAGGGTTTGAAGCTGAGGGTTAAGAATCTGGCCCTCCTGCTGGGACAGCAGGGAAGGGGTCTGAGGCAGGTGCCATGGTTCCAGCAGTGGCATACTGCGCAAGAGGGGGTACCAGTGCTGGCATGGCCAGTCTGGTGCAATCAGTATTGTCCTTGGTTTGTCCTGTTTGACCTTTAGCAGATCCTTCGAGAGGAGAGGCAGAGGGGGGAAGGCATAAACTGTGAGGCTTTTCCTGGTGAAGGACAGTGCATCCACTTTCCAAGCTTGACTGTGGGAAGTCCTTGTGCAGAATTTGTCCAATTGGTGGTTCTGAGGGGAGGCAAACAGGTCTATCTCTGGATTCGCCCATTTGTTTCTCAAAAGGTTGAATATCTTTGGTTCCAGTTTCCAATCATGTGGGTCCATGAGATTTCTGCTTAGGTCGTCCACCAGTGAATTTAGCTTGCCTGGCAGGAATTGAGCTTGTAGGTGGAACTTGGTAGCTCAAGGCTGCGTTCCACAGAGCCATGGCTAGTCTGCAGAGAGGGTACGAGTAGGTTCCCCCTGCTTGTTTATGTACCACATAACTGTGGTGTTGTCTGTCTTTACCAATAATTGTCCTGAAAGAATGTGGTCCTTGAAGGCTGTCAGGGAATTCTGTACAGATAACATTTCTTTTTGATTGATATGCAGGTGCATCTGACTCTGTTTCCATTTGCCCTGAATGCACTGCCCTGCCAAGTGAGCCCCCCATGCATAGTCTGATGCGTCTACTGTTAGAGTTTGGGCGGCAGGGGTTAGAGAGAATGGGAGCCCCTTGTTGTGGTAGCAGGTATCTGTCTTTATACAAGGAATGATAGGAATCATTGATTCCAGGTCCTGAGAATGTTGACACCATAGGCTTTTTAGATACCATTGTAGTTTCCTCATATGCAGTCTTGCATATGGAATTAGTAAAATGCAAGAGGCCATGAACCCCAGGGCTTGCAGGATTTTCCTTGCAGATAACTGGGTCTTTGTGGCCAGTAGTTTGAAGTAGGCTGTCAAATAAACTTGTTTCTCTGGTGCAAGGTAAGCCATCTGGGAAGTTGTGTTCAAGCTTGCTCTCAGGAATACAATTTGTTGGCAGGGTACTAGATCAGATTTCTTTTCGTTTATGGTGTACCCCAGTGAGGTTAGAAGTTTCTTTACAAATGCTGCATGTTTTAGTAGCATACCCTGGCTTTCTGCCTGAATTAGACATCATCCAGGTATGGATATATTTGAATATTTCTTTGCCTGCAAAATGCAATGACTGGAGCTGGACACTTTGTGAATACCCTGGGTGCAGTAGATAAGCCAAAGGAAAGTGCAGAGAACTGATAATGCATGGAGCCTGCTCTGAAGCATAGGTATTTCCTGCAAGATTCCCTTATTGGAATGTGTAGGTAAGCTTCCTTCAAGTCTAAGGTTGACAACTAGGCATCTTTGCCTAGCATAGGAAGCAGCTGTTGAAGTGTTGGCATTTTGAATTTTGGGATTACCAAAAAGGTGTTTAGAATAGAGAGGTCCAGGATAGGATGCCAGGAGCTGTCTTTTCTGGGTACCAGGAAAAGTCTTGAGTAAAAAAGTTGTCCCCCTTCTTCTGCTGGGACAGGTTGAATAGCCCTGATACCTAGAGAGAGAACCTGCCGTTGAGTCTCTGCCCACTGATTTGGGGGCAGGTCTGGACAACCGTTTGGGGTTGGTAAGGTGTGGAAGTAGAATCTGTATCCTTGGAAAACTATATTTAAAACCCATTTGTCCTGGGTAATGAGTTCCCAGTTATTTGCATGCAGGGCGATCCTTCCCCCTAAGGAAGCAGGCAGCTGAGCAGGGCTTGGAAGGTTTAAGGTTAAGTCATTGCGACATTTTTCCATAGGGGGGTGTCTTACTACTTCCATCTTTGGAAGTGGGAGCCCCCCACTGCTTAGGCCTGTGAGTACCTTGAGACTGTAGCCTAGGTGGTCTGCTGTTCCTGGGTTTGGACTGAGAGGGCCTGGAAGAGACAGGAAAGACCAATTCTTAGAAGGCCAATGGCTACTAAATCTGTGAGGCTGTAGTGTTTGCATAGATTTAGCTTTTTCCTCCATCTTAAGGACTTCTGCTTTGTTGCCAAACAGGCGGCCTTGATTTAAGGGAGCATCCAGTAATTTAGCTTTAACATGATCTGGCAAATTTTGCTCCTTAAGCCAAGCATGCCTTCTAAGTGCAGACCCAGTGACAGCAACCCTGCAAGATGCTTCTACAGAATCAAAACCACATTGCAAAGTATGTTTACCAACTTGTTCAGCAGAATGCATTAAATCCTTTAATTTTTAGCACAGTCAGGAAACATCATTTTCTGTTTAAGTAGTCCTATAATATGCTGTTGATACTTTAACATATGAAACTGTCAGTTTAACACCCTAATGACCAAAGTAGCAGAAGTGTATACCTTCTTACCCCATCTGTCCAAGGCCCTGGAATCTCTATCAGAGAGGGTATGGTTTTTGGCAGTAATAGCCTTAATGCCTTTAGGTCCTTGGGAAATGGTCTCTGGGTCTGCAGTAGGATTCTTGAAGAGGAACTTGTGAGAGTCAGGTACTCTAATACCGGTCAGGTTTCCTGGGACCTGGAGGTAAAGTGTCAGGAGCCAGGCTAGATTCCAAGAAGGTATCATCTACAATGTCCAGGACAGGAGGGATAGCTAAAGGCCTGTGTTGAGGTAGAAGTAAGAATTCCCCAAGCCTCTTTTTGGCGTCAGAGTAATCCTGGCTTTCCCAGAGGAAATTCTCCCTAAGTGTGTGCAAGGTTTCACTAAAAGAAAAATCTTCTGGAGGGAAAGCAGAGGGAATGGAATCCTGTGCATCAGAATCCGCATAGGTAGATAATTGCAAAACCTGGTAATCAGAAGAAAAAGAAATTTCAGAATCCTGATCAGAAGAATCAGAAGGAAAATCAGTTCTAGGTCTCTTAGAGGGTGAAGGCCGGCATCCCCTAATTAAAGTAATAAGGTCTTCAGCCATTCTTATCGTTTGTTTTTAGGCATATGGGCCTGACCATGCGGTTTGGAAGTTGGTTTTCTAGGTGTGGGTCAAGTTTTAGGCCTTAAAGAAGAAGATGGCGTCGGTTTGAAATTTAAGTCAGTAGGCCTGAATACACCCTCAGAAGCCGGTACCTGCACAGTGGCTCCAGACCCATCCAAGGTAGAGACATCCGCAGGTTTCATAGTCAAAGAAGCATCTCGCGGCATACCGGACTCCGAACAGGTCTCAGTAGAGGCCTACGAATCTAAAGTAGTGGGTACAGGGGCTGCAAAAGCGCCTCACTGAGTACCGGCAAACTGGCAACTAGCTCAATGGAAGCATCGTCGGCAGCTTTGGACCTATGTGGTCTGTCTCTGTCTTTACCTTTACGTTTTTTCAGAATGTCGGTAGTCAGATGGCTTACCGAAGCCATTTCTGGATAGTTAAACAGAGTACCAAAATAATTTGCTGCAAAAATAAACAGACAATGAATAGTCTGGGGGTTGAATAAGGCACAAAACCGACAGCGAGGGATGTCGTGGTCTGGGGCCTAAGCAAGGAATGTAGTATGAATGCAAATCTTTATGAGGTATATGCTTTCCACAGGTAATACAACTGTCAAACTTTTACTGACATCAGTTAAGAGCAAGAAAAAGGATCTCCAACAGGGTACTTAGCTTTTTTGAAGACGTCGGTTCTGAAACTTGAAAACGAAAATTTCAGGAGTCGGCCGACTGGCACTTGCGAACTGCTTGTGCTTCGGGCACCACATGGCAAGAAAGACTGATGTAATGGCCCTTTATACCATGGCTATTATGGCTTTTATACCCCTGATGACCTGACGTCATGGAAGAAGAGACAGCAACCGACACAGGAATCCAAGATTTTGATAATCAGGCCGGCTGAGGGCTACCTGCAGGCAGATAACCCAAATGTAATGACTGTAACAGTGAAACAAAGAACACCAGGAAACTGGAAATTCTGATGCAGTCAATGTTGAAGAGTGATAGGCCAGTGAGTTCCCATATGACAGAGCAACAGATGACACAGGATGAAATGGAAGAGAATGTGCCACAGGAAGATGCTATAGGACACTCTATAGAATGCCCACAGGAAACAGGAAACAGAAAACAAGGGACGTGCCCCCAGTTTGGAAGAAAATGAGCTAAGAGAAGAGTTGCTTGACATGGACATGGATAGATATATTAAGATCAATGAGAGAAATAGACTGCAGAAGGTCAATAAAACCCCAAAAAGTAAGAAGTCTGACAAAACAAATGAATGCAGTAATTAGGACTGTCCATAGAGATCCATGCGATATGTTTTTTTTTGTTGTTGTGTCTTTTGGCTTTTCCCAGTTAGGAGTCACCACAGCGGAACTCCGGTCCGCTAATAATTGGCAGTTGATTTTTACGTGCTGAGTTGCCAGCCCTAACGCACAACCTTCAACGAAGGTACGCCCATTCACACATGTCTCCACGCAGAAGATGCTCTAGATGAGAGTCGAACCGGTCAGCGTCTTACTGTGAGGCGACAACGCTACCGCAGCACCACCACCGCGGAGATCCATGTAATATAACAGAAGTAAATATGATATATTACTGTGCTGCTAAATTAATAACTGATAAATTTCTACCACAGGATCACAGGGTATTGAGGGAAAGGAAGGGGAGAAATCGAATACCTTTATGGTATTGAATAGAGAAAACTATAAAGCAGTTAAGAAAAGAAGTGTCACTGTTAGAAGATTATACAAGAGGAAATAGATCAACAAAAATACTAAGAAAGATAGATGTGATTAAAGCAATGCACAGTATTAGAATAGACCAGGATCTATCATGCACTATCGCAAATAAACTAAAAATTTCAGCACAGGTGGAAAAACTTAGAAGATACACAGATAACTATAAGGGAAAAGTACAAAATAAGCAATTTATTGATGACCCAAAAAAGTTTTATAGAGAACTGGGAAATATGGTAAAAGGAATTGAAAGACTGCCAAAAAAAGAGGAAGTAGATTCATTTTGAAGAAGTATCTATGAAGATCCCTGTGGAACATAACAAATATGCTAAATGGATAGAAGAAGTAAAAGAAACAATAAGAAGTTTAAAGATACAGGATATGAAATGGGATGAAATAACAGCCAGAGGAAAAAGAAGTTATGTACTCACCATAACGTTCCATCTGAGTAGGTAACTTCATTTGTCTGCAACTTGTGGGTATCGGATCCGTCCTCGGATCCGAGCCGGCAGCTTTCCAAGCTAAAAGATCTGAGCTCTCAGCTCCTCCCCCTTACCCATAATGCCCTGCTACCTCCCTCCAGTCCTCAGATCGAGTTTGCCTAAAACCAAAAAACAGACTAAGACCCTCGAAAGAGGAACCCTAACCTAATGCAAGACAAGGTGAAACCTTGTGTCATAGAAATAACCATGAAACAGGTTAGGGGGAAGGAGGGGGGGTCGGTTGCAGACAAATGAAGTTACCTACTCAGATGGAACGTTATGGTGAGTACATAACTTCTTTATCTGAAGTAGTTAACTTCATTTGATCAGCAACCTGTGGGACAGAGTCCCCAGCTAACTAAATCCTTGGGCGGACCTCAAGGAAGGATATTCCAGAGCACTGTGGAGCCAAATGATGCCCTACTCCTGGATATCAGATCCAACTTATAATGAGAAATGAAGGTATGAGAAGAGGACCAAGTAGCTGCTGAGCAGATGTCATCTAGAGGAATTCTCGACCAGAATGCTGCAGAAGTAGCCATAGACCTGGTAGAATGGGCATGGACCTCCAAGGGTTCAGGCTGGCCGAAGGTAAATAAGCGTGCATGATGCATTGGGATATCCATCTGGCCAAAGTAACTTTCGTAATAGGCTTACCAATAGATGGTTTAGCGAAAGACACAAAAAGGTGATCTGATTTCCTAGTAGTGGCTGTCCTGTGCAAGTAAAAACGCAATTGTCTGTGCACATCCAATAAGTGAAATCTGTATTCCCCTTTGTTCTGAAAGTTGGGGAAGAACACAGGCAAATTAATGGATTGGTTGATATTGGATTCGGAGGCCACCTTAGGCAAGAAAGAAGGGTTAGTCCTGAGAGACACTCTATCCTTATGGAAGACCAGATACGGGGTTTCATGCAAAGGGCTTGAAGCTCTGATATTCTCTTGGCTGAAGTAATTGCAATCAGGAAGGCCGTTTTCCAAGATAACAATTTTAACTCAACAGAAGCAGCCGGTTCAAATGGTGGGCCAGTCAAAGCCTGAAGATCCAAGGTTAAGTCCCAGGGTGGAACCGCATTCTTGACCAGAGGTTTCAACAGAAAGGTGCCCTTCAAAAAGGTTTTGCATATCTTAGCGGACGCTAAGTGGCCAAGGTTATCCCCGTGTGAAAATGGGAAATAGCTGCCATTTGGACTTTGACTGTAGAAGCACTAGCTCCTTGGTAAAAGATATGGGACAAGAATTCAAGAACCATTGGAATGGGAGCAGTAAAAGGATCTAAATCCCTATTTTTGGCCCAGATGGAAAAACGCTTCCATTTACTTCTGTAGATCTTTCTGGTAGAAGGTTTATGCGCCGCTACCAGAATAGATTTTACGGGAGACGAGATACCGGGAGTCCTTGCGATTAGTGGAACTGGATCAACCAAGCCATGAGCTTGAGGTCGCCCAGGTTTGGGGGCTGCAATCCCGCAGGATGAGAGATCAGATCCGGAATGGGATCTAAGATCCAAGGAGGAACTACACTGTGAGACCGCAGGTAAGGGAACCAGATCTGGCGAGGCCAGAATGGGGCTATGAGGATTATTTTGCTCCCCAACAGATGAGCTTTCTGCAGAAATTTTGTCATTAGCAGAAGAGGAGGTTAAGCATAAAGGAGACCAGGGGGCCAAGCATGAACCAGAGTGTCTCTGGGGCTTTCCCCTGTTGGGGAAATCAGAGTGAAAAACTCACTGCATTTTGTGTTTGAAGGAGAAGCAAAAAGATCGCAGCAAGGTTGACCCCATCTGAGGAAGATCTGATTCGCTACTGATGGGTTTAGAGACCACTCATAAGGTGTGAGGATCGAGTGACTCAGCTTGTCCACTAGAATGTTGGACTGACCCGGAATGTGCGCTGCTATCAGAAAGTGGCTGGTGGAAATCGCCCATTCCCAAACTCTCATAGCCTCTCGACAAAGAGGGTAAAGATCTGGTTCCTCCCTGTTTGTTGATGTACCAGACTAGATTCGCTACTGATGGGTTTAGAGACCACTCATAAGGTGTGAGGATCGAGTGACGAGTTGTCCACATAGAATGCTGGACTTGGACGGATGTGCTGCTGCTATCAAGTGGCTGGTGGAAATCGCCCATTCCCAAACTCTCATAGCCTCTCGACAAAGAGGGTAAAGATCTGGTTCCTCCCTGTTTGTTGATGTACCAGACTACTGCCATGTTGTCTGTCTGAATTGCAATAGTCCCCAGAGGAAGAAGGTCTTGAAGGGCTTGCAACGCTAGAAGCACCGCCCTCATCTCCAGGACATTGATATGCAGAACGGTCTCTAAGGGAGTCCACGTGCCTTGGACGGTTCTGCCCATAGAATGACCCCCCCCACCCGAGGCGAGAAGCGTCCGTGGTCAGCGTGGCTTGGGGTTGAGGCATCACAAACGGTCTCCCCTTCTGCAGCTCTCGGGAATGGAGTCACCAAAGAAGGGAGTTCCTGCAAACCCTGCTCAGGGGAATTGGAGACTCTAGTGGGTGGAGTAGGAGAGACCATTGAACCTGAAGAGTCCATTGTAGAACTCTCATATGCAATCTTGCTAAAGGTGACAGGCTGACGGCTGCCGTCATGGAGCCCAGGGCTCTCAGGACCAACTCTGCAGGTGGGGCTGGAGACTGTAGGAGCGCCATTATTTGAAGTGACAAGTTGCGCAACCTGTCCGCTGTTAGGAAGGCTTTGGCCTGGCACGTATTTATCCTGGCCCCTATAAAATCCAGAACTTGCACAGGATGAAGAGACGACTTCTGAAAATTTATAGTAATGCCTAGACGCTGGGCCAAGGTTAGGGAGTAATCCCTGGCGGAGCAAAGCAGATGCCTGGTGGGGGCGGTGAGGAGCCAATCGTCCAGGTACAGAAAGACCTGAATTCCCTGAAGTCTCAGGTGGGCTGCTACAACTGCCATGACCTTGGTGAACACTCTGGGGGCTGTGGTGAGGCTGAACGGGAGAACCCTGAACTGAAAATGACTGGCTTCTAGCCGAAAGTGGAGAAACCTCCTGGACCGTCTGACCATGAGAATGTGGTAGTACGCATCCTTGAGGTCTATGAAGCACATCCAGTCGTTCTCCTGTAGGAGAGGGAGAATAGATTGCAGAGTGACCATCCAGAATTTCTCTTTGGCAACGAACAGGTTTAGAGATGACAGGTCCAGAATTGGCCTTAAGTCCCCCATCTTTTTTGGCACCAAAAAGAACCTGGAGTAATTGCCTAATCCAGACTGCTCTGGGAGGATGTGCTGGATGGCCCGTTTTTCTAGCAACTTCGATATTTCTGAAGCCGCCGCCTTCCTTTGATCGCATGGGACATCGGGAAGGCGCTTCGTTAGAGGGGGAAGATACAGAAAGGGAATAGTGTAACCTCTGGATATTATTCGGAGCACCCAACGATCTGTAGTAATGGACTCCCAACTTTGTAGGTGCTCCGAAAAAGGTCCCCTGACTGCCTCCAGAGAGGGACAGCTGGGCAAGCCTTCAGGGCTGCTGTGCGGGCCGGTCTGAGAAAGGTTCTCTGGACCCTAAATTCTTCGGCCCCCCTCTGCCTCTGGGCCGGCGTCCACCTTGTCCTCCTCTGCCTCTGAAGGACGAAGGGTCCAGAACGGGACAGGAGTGCTGGGACTTCCAGAACCACGTCTTCTTCTGTCCTCTCTGGTTCCTTGAGAAGGACCTTTGAGGATTAGAGAAGCGGATCCCGACGGCAGACAGCATCTTCCAGTCTTTCTCGCTCTGGAGCAGCGTGTCGTGGATGGTTTTGCCAAATAGCGTAGAACCGTCAAAGGAAGCGTTCGAGAAGGACGCCTTGAAGGGTTCCGCAAAGGTGAAGCCAGGCGTGGCGCAGCAAGGCGACCCCTGCTCCGCTGGCTCAAGCCGCTCCCTCCATGGCATGGGAGGGGAGCCGCATGGAAGTGTTAGAAATTGACTTTAGAGTGGCCATGTGAGCCGAGAAGGTCCGTTTGTCCTCGGCCGCCATGGACTCTGGGGGAGCTCCAGCGTATCCCTTTATCAAGTCCCGCTGGAGCCTGATGACGTGTGCCAGGTAATTCAGTGCCCTTATAGAAAAGGTAGCTGAAGCAAACATCCACTTTCCAATATGGTCCATCGTCCAAGATTCCTTATCAGGAGGATGGACAGAGGAACTTTCCTGTGCTAGTTCCTTCTTAGTGGCAGCCGCCACCACCATGGCATCTACTGGGGACCCTTTATTCCATGCCTGTCTGTCAGGAGGGGGACTTGAGTATTTTGTCTGGTCTTCTAGGGATTGGCTCCATGGTGTCCGGCTCCTTCCAAGCCCTGGTAGTAATCAAGTCTACCAGGGGATCAGCCGGGGGGGACACCCAAGAGGTAGACGGGCCTGTGTCAAATGCCTCCAGAAACACAGACTCATCGGAGGAAGGTTTTTGGGCAGACCACCCTCCTCTGATACGTAGCATTTCCATAATGTCTCCAAAGGAGACGTCTTTAGGGGGTGACCTTGGGGAACCTTCCCCTAAGTCCATGTTCTCCGTGAGGGACTAGGGGAGTCCAAGTGCCTCCTTTTGCACTTGCATTTGTGAAGGACCTCCTCAGCGGGACTGTCCGAGGAGGGCTCACCAACGGCACCAACTGGAGCACCGGACACAGGCTGTCCCTGGGGCCAGATGATGGAAGATAGGCCCAAATGTGCGGGAGTGACGGGTGGATCCATAGCCCAGACCAGGGACCTGGAACTTCTCAACAGGACCCCCTCCACTAAAGCCGAGGGCGAACCACTCTCCCCTGGCTCTGAGAGCAGCCCCCTCGGCTCCAACGCAAGGACTGGTGTCGGAGCCGATGTGATCAGACCCGAAAGAGGAGTGTGCTCCGACCGAAACGGAGCCGAAGACACACTCACCCATGCGGATCCGAAGCTTGGCTCTCGGCCCAGAGAGCTCGGATCCGACACGCTCGAGGGTACGGTCGGCGAAGTAGCCACCACTGTCGGCACCGACTCCCCAGGTCCGAGACAGCTCGGATCCAAAGACTCTGAAACCCGATAGCGAATCTGAGAAGGAGCAATTGGGACAAAGAAAGGGGCCGAGCTCCCCCCCAGAGTGGGGGAGGCAGGAGCACCCACATCTGCATCTGGGCCTGCAAGAATCGACGCATCATCCGGTCCAAATCAGCGTCAGACATGCTTCTGGTGGATCTCGAAGAGGTCGCCGAAGCTGGCTGGGAAGGCCGCCTCTAAGACCTAGAGGGAGACCGGTACTCCTCCTCCGGCTCCGGAGAAAAGCGGGGGGAACGGAGCCGAGAGGGTGAAGATCCGGAGACTCTCCTAGGAGGGCTAACTACCTTACCTGGTGGAGCAGAGGGATGAGACTCTGCCCGCCTCTTATGACTTTTATGCCGCTCTTTATCCTTGTGCCTCTCTCTCTAGTAGAAGAGTCCCCCTTCTCCCTGAGACACAGAGGGAGCTTGAGTCCCAGTCAGGGGAGGAGGAACTGAAGGCAGGACAGCCGCAGCCATGGCTGGTGCATTAGAGAGAGAGGAGGAAGAAGAATCTGCGGGCAAAAGCCCCGCCAGGATTAACTTATTCCTCCTATCCCTAAAAGCCCGGGGGTTGAAGGCCGCACACACTTGGCAGCCAGAAGACAAGTGGGCTACCCCTAGGCAGAGAATGCATTGAGTGTGGCCATCCACTGGGGACAGCTTATGGCCACACTCAGTGCATTTAGAAAAAATGGCCTTAGGCCCTTCAGCCATCGCACGACCACACACACACACAAAGTAAAGGGGAGGGAAGAAATTAAATTTAAACAATAAGTTTACCACAAAAAACCCGAAAAAAGTATATAGACAGAAACTAAGGGCCTACTACACTCACTCAACACACAAAAAACTTAGAAATAGTTTTAATAGGGTTTTAAAACTCTCACCCAACGCCAAGAGCTCGTCGCTTAAAGCTGTCAGAAGCAGCGGCAAACGAGATCAGAGGACTGGAGGGAGGTTGCAGGGCATTGTGGGTAAGGGGGAGGAGCTGAGAGCTCAGATCTTTTAGCTTGGAAAGCTGCCGTCTCAGATCCGAAGACGGATCCGATACCCACAGGTTGCTGATCAAATGAAGTTAACTACTTCAGATACAAAGTTAAGAAAAGCTTATAACTGGAAAACCTCAGGTCCAGATGCAGCACCTAACCTTTGGTTAAAAGTATTAACATCTTTGCACGAGGATTTAGCCATGAGTAAAAACTATTTATATGTGCACAGACACCACACTGGCTAACAGTCAAAACATTGCTCTTACTTAAGAGTGAACCTGCAAACTACCCTAAAAATTACCAATAACTTGCCTTCCGACAACATATAAACTATACACGGGAATTGACGCCGACAGAGTTTATAGTCATTTAGAAGAAAATTCAATTATGGAAGTAGAATAAAAGGGCAATAAAAAAGTCATATGGAACAAAGGATCATTTGTTCTTAAATAAAGTTATAGTGGAGAACTGTAAAAAGGGGAAGAATCTAAGTATGGCATGGATTGACTACAAAAAGCATTTGATAGTATCCTACATTCATGGATAAAAGAGTGCTTAGAAATGTATAAGATATACCCTACACTGACTGACTACATTACAGTAATCATGAAACAATGGCATACCACTTTGCAATTAAGCCATGATAAAGGACAGATTATTATCCCAGGGATAAAAATTCAAAGGGGGGTATTTCAGGGTGACTCTCTGTCACCTTTGCTATTCTGCCTTGCCATTAATCCATTAAACTATTTACTTAAGAGCTTAGGCCATGGCTACAATATGGCTCCTAGAAAGCAACAAAGTCTAATGACTTCTCATCTTCTCTTTGTGATGATTTAAAACTGTATAGCTCATCAGATGAGGAACTGAATGCACAGCTGCAGGTTGTCAAAACCTTTTCTGATGATATTAGAATGTCATTTGATCTTGATAAATGTGCAAAAGCAACCTTTAAAAAGGAAAATTGCAATACCAAGAAGACATCAGTTTGGGACAAGAATGTGATGTAAAAGAACTTGAGCAAGAGGGAGTGTATAAATACTTGGGAATTGATGAAGGATCAGCAATAAAACATGAACAAATGCGAATAAATCTCAGTAAGGAATACTTTAGAAGAAGACTTAAATTAATCCTGAGAACAGCACTGACATCTACGGATCCAAGCTATAAATCAATATCCTCATCCTGTCCTAACGTACAGTTTTGGAGTGGCTGAATGGCCTCAAAAAGTGTTGGATAGATTAGATATTAAAACAAGAAGGATGCTTCATGCTCATCAAATGATTTATAAAAATCAGTGTATACCAAGATTTTATATTCCCTGTTCTGAAGGAGGATGGGGCTCCCTGAAACTGATTACATGTACAGATCTGCAATTGTGGGACTCCACACATATCTACTGACCTCACAAGATCCAAATGTAGTGAAAGTTTTGAAACATGAGGAGAATAAATCTAAGATGACTTCTCTGCTTAATTTAGCAGAAGCATATAGACGTCAGGCAGGAATGGAAATCAAACCAGAAGTAGATATAAACCAGGCAGCAACTGAATGTGCCAAAAAACAAAAGAAAGAATATAAGTTGAAGGATCAGATGAGAAGGCAAGAAGTGTGGAAAAAAACATAATTATAGTTGGAAGTATAGAAAATTCTGGAAGAGCCTCATGTTGATTAAGAATGAACACAGGAATGGTTACGGAGAGGCAAATTCAAACCAAGAAATGAAAGTTTAACATTGGCAGCCCAAGATAGTGGGCTACGTACATGTTGGTTTACAAAGTCCATTGAACATGTGGGAGAAACAGACAAATGTAGGTTTTGCAAAACCGAACTGGAAAACAGTCACACACCTTGTTGCTGGTTGCGACACACTAATAGCAGACACTGTATACTGAAAGGCATAATAATGTGGCGAGACTGTTGCACTGGGGATTGTGCAAACATAATGGTATCAAAGTGGATGAAAAACACTGGAAACATAAGCCACAAGGTATCACAGAAAATAATGAAGTTTATATCACATGGGATCAACCATTACCAACAATTCAAAAGACAGATGCTAGAAAACCATATACAGTGGTCCAAGAAAAGACAAAAGTAGCATTGATCATTAAAATCGCCACACCCAGTGACTATAGTGTCGATAGAGACATGCAAAGTCATTAAATACCAGGATCTGCAGGCAGAAACGAGAGCAATGTGGAAGAAAAATACCCAGACAGTTCCAATAGTAGTAGGAGCAATGGGTCTTATAAAAAAGAATTTACACTCATATTTAGTTATGGTACCCATTTCATGTACCCCCATACGAACTGCAGGAGTCATTACTGGGCACACTGTCGGTGCTGCGAAGAGCATTTATGGCTGACATCAAAGATTGAAACAATACTAATTTCATGACTTTTAATCATACTTTGACTTAGGAATGGGGTCCATTCCCATCATGGTATTAGAAACCCAAAAGATTTGGAGAAATTAAAAAAAGAAAGAAAATGCCAAAAAGGAGTGGTCCAAAAACTGAACCCTGGGGTACACCCCTAGTGACAGGACTTAAGGAGGAAGTATAGCTGCCTATCCTAACTTCCTGGGTTCCACTTGTGAGTCAATTTGCTATACACTGAGTTACATATGGATTGACTTTTAGTTGGGAACGTTCACTTAGAATATCCAAGTGTGATATAGTGTTGAGCACACCTTTGCAAGGTCTAGACATGCAGCATGCACTGTTTTGTCCTCACTTTCAAAGACGTTCCCCAGGTTGAATAGGCAGGACCTGTCCTTTACAATTCTGAAATGGGTTGGATTTTGAGTCTACAGGTCACATATATTCCTATTTATTAACTTTAAAGTGACTCTTTCCAAAAGCTTACTGATAAGACTTGTCAGGCTTAAGGGTGTATAACTACATGGGTCCATTGAATCCCCACTCTTGTGCAAAGAAATGACTGTTGCTGTCCTCCTTTTATCCAGCGCAAAGCTTGTTTTAAGGTTGATATCGACTACCTTCTGTAGGGAACCAGATGAGTAATGTTTCAGGTTGACCAGTAGATGGTCCGATATGTTTTCCGGCCCCACAGATGTAATGTTCTTGGCCTTAGACAGAGATTTGAGGTAGGGGGTTATAGGTATGGGTATATGATCTGAAAATATTGGAGGGGAGAGTGGATAAAGGCTGAACTAAATATGTACAACAGTAGATTGGTCATGCCCTCCGAGTCTCAGTATGTGATACCATTTAGTATTAGTTCTGCACAATACTTAGTATTGTTCCAAGATTTTTGACATAACTAAAGAAGGCTTTGTAGTTATCCTTCACCTGGATGGCCATTTTTACCACACATCTGGCTTTGGTTGATTTGATCAGGGTCTAGAGTTCCTTGTTTATTTTATCAAGAGTATTTGTGGCATCTTGAGAGTTGGATTTATTTTTGAGTGCAATGATTTTTTTAATTTTATTATAGAGCCTGTCTGTATTTAGGTTCTACCACGGCGGTTTATTTTTGAATTGGTCATTGTATTTATTTCTGAGGAGTACATCTGCATCTGTGCAGCCACAGTTGCACAGAATACAGCAGTGAAGGATTCTGAATTAGCAACAGAATAATCTAGGTGGAAAGGACTTTTGAATTTACAGAGATCACCAGTCAGTTTTAACAGATTAGTCTGTGTAATTTCTAAATACTGAGGTACTGGAAGATGCTTAAGGTTGAAGTCTTATGGTGAACGTGATTGACTTGTGATTTGATTGACCTCTTGGAAGTAATAACTGGTGAGGAGCAAAGTTGTCCCATACTAGCAAGGACTAAAGTCTATGACTATCACTTCTTAGTGGGGTGTGGGCTAACTGTTCCAGGGATTTTGCATTGATGAAGTATAAAAACCTCTTTGCTTACATGTTTCAAGATGCATATGTACCAGTTTACGGAGGGGAAGCTGAACTCTACTAGGAGAAAAAATATGTTTGGCTTAATATATAGGGACTCTCTACTAGCTAGGTAGGAGGTACGGGGTGAGGGGGATGCAGAAGAGGGCTCCTGTAGCTAGCTATGCCATGAAGTGACAAAAGATTTTGTTAACAGTATGTTACAGAAAACTTCCAGGCCATTGTTTTGTTAAACGAGTCGGAGATTACATCTTTTCAAGAATATAAAGATACCACCGATTTTAGTACCTTTTGTCTAACGTATGCCTGATCTTGTCATAGGTATTGAAACATACACTGACTGAGTGCTTTCAATGGTCTTGAACCACATCCCTTAATGATGCATATATTAATGTTTTTCAGATTAAGGAGTGTTAGGAGGGAATAGAGCTTCTTTGTTAAAGTTCCTAGAGTTTAATAGCAATACTTTAATCTGCCTGAAGACCCTGATGAGTAAGATCACTGCCGTCATTTATTTTATGGTTCAGTGCCTCCTGCAGTTGTGTGTGCCCCAAACATCACAGACCCTCCAGCCCCTTGAATGAGTACCCCAGGCAGCATTTAAATCTTCTGTTAGCACCTGTGACCCAGTTTGCATTCTGAAGGGGACTCTCTTGTTTATTTGGATTACTTTTGGTCTACCATGTAATCTCTTTCTATATGGAAGGTAACAATGAAATACTTGCTTGTAAGGAATGGAGATTACAGCTGGCGTATTCTCATGTACGACCCAAAATCAGAAAAAAGGCCAGCACCAAGGAAGGTTCAAAAGTAGTTTAATAAAACTGAAACTAGACCGGTTTCAGCAGCAAGGCTTTCATCAGTAGTATGTATTCTCATGTACCACATAGCCTGGGGGACCATTAACATGCAGGAGTCTATGTAGCCTGCAGCTTGAGAAATACGATGGCTGAGATGCTGTGGAAACTGACAATGTTCCTGAAGTACTGAGAGAGGAAAAGGATTTTCTTCTAGAAGAAGAAAGGCCCGGAGAATTTGTGAGGATTTCTGAAAGTTGGGGGATTGCCCTTCCCTCTGAAAGCAATCGATGGAAATTATACTAGCTCTCTTGATTTCCAAAAGTGAGGGATCCTGAATAAGGCAATCATATAAATAAGGACAGATGTGCACAATAGTCCTTTGTTCTGCAGAAGGCAATCACTGGAACCAAGCATTCTGCAAAAAATCTGGGAGCCACAGACAAGCTAAAAGGCAAGTCAAAGCAAGGCAGTAAATTGGTAAAGAGAACAACTTGTGTGAAATTGTAGAAATGTCTGCCTCCCTGAACTATGGTGATACACCTTCAGGGCTAGTGACAGAATCAATTAGATCATTTTTATAAAGGCAACATTCTGATATTTAATAATAACAGGAATTTGTTTAGCTTTGAATCAACAGGTCCAGCATGGGCCTCCAAGAGCCTTCTTTTCTTGAGATGTTGAAACGTCTGGAGTAAGATCCTGTCCCTCTATCTTTTTTTTTTGGTAAAAGTTCTACGGACCCCTGTGCGTGCAGGCTGTCCTCCTGTAGATGCATATGATGCTTTTGTTGATTGCTGACTGCAGAAGTATCTAGAAATCTGGGTGTTGGGTGGACCTAGATTGTAGCCCAACTCTCCGGAGTGCTTTTTTCCCACATGATCTATAAAGAGGGATACCCAATTACCTACCCTTTCTGGGAGGCAAGGAAGGAAGGGGAACTTAGGGTAGGATTTCTTGTGGGAATTAAAGCTGATATTTATCATTCTCACAGCTGCAGTAGCTATTTGACCATATGGGTTATTTCCTGCTTTTATGGAATTTGCCCTTTTTTCTGTTTTGGGGGGGGGCTTTCCTTTCTTCTGCCTGGGTATAAAGGACCATCTTTTTCTTGGACAGTTTTGGATATATCTAGGTATCGGGGATTAAAGAAAGGTCTTTGGCAGACTATCATTTTCATTTTCTCCTCCAGCTTTTTGAACACCTTTGCAATACTGGAGGGGTGGAGCTTCTTACAACTCCTTGATGCCTCACTGGCTATCTTAGTATACTCTGGAAGGGCTGGCCACTCAACCGGACATATCTCATGATTACAGACCTTGAAGCACTTGCCATGCATGACTCATCTAATGCCTCAATGTTTACAGGTTGTTAGTGTCATTATATTAATTACGCAACAGGAATAAAGTACAGTTTTGTACCTACCATAAATGTAGATGTTCGAGTGCTAATACAGCTGCAGTAATCACAGATGGGTTCTCTGCCGTCAGGCGGGTCCTCAGTCGGCCGAATTCCAAAGTCTAGGTCCAGCGTCGGTTGTTGTCGCTTTCTCTCCTGACGTCAGCGAGGCCGGAGTATATAAGACACAGCCAACACCATATTCTTCAGTCTTTCTTGCCCCAGATGTCAGGTGCCCCCAGAAGGAAGGCAATACATAAACTATGTTTATATGTACATACACGCAATGCAATATAATCCAAAATCAGTAGTTGCAAGCAAATAACCCATAGAAGGATAACCCAGTCAGGTTGTATGAAGAGGGCGTTAGGCCCCATGCCTTTACCAAGTGGGGAAGGAGGGAGGGAAACCTGTACTGCAGCTGTATTAGCACTCGAACATCTACATTTATGGTAGGTACAAAACTGTACTATGTTCATCGTGCATACAGCTGCAGTAATCACAGATGGGTAGAGTCCCAAAGCTACGCACAGGGTGGTAGGTACTAGGAGGAACTGGGTTGAGCCAGAATGCCCTGCAACACAGCAGTGGCGAAGCCTGCTCTAGTTCTGGAATATAAAGGCAGGTGGTAGTGTTTTGTGAAGGTATGTACAGAACTCCAAGTGGCTGCCTCCAAAATATCTTTGGTAGGAACTCCTCTGAGGAAGGCTGTAGAGGTAGCTGTGGCCCTGGTGGAGTGTGATCTGATACCTGTAGGAACAGATTTCCCATGATAGGAATAACAAAACCGTATGCAGTGGCCTATCCACTTTGAAATAGTCTGCTTGGTAACTGGCTTGCCTTGAGCCCCTACAGCATAGGACACAAATAGTTGTTCTGATTTCCTGAAGGACTTTGTTCTGTCCAAATAATAACATAGCTGCCTATGGATGTCTAAAGAGTGTAGCAGCCTTTCCCCTTTGTTTTGAGGATTGGGGTAAAAGGTAGGTAGGTGTATGGCTTGATTTAAAGCTACCCTGGATACCACTTTAGGCATAAATGACGGGTTGGTACGAAGGGAAACCCTGTCCTGATGGAAGATGAGAAAGGGCTGCACCGCCATGAGGGCCTGTAGTTTCGAAACCCTACGAGCTGAAGTGATAGCCAGAAGGAAGGCTGTTTTCCAGGACAAATATTGCAAATCTGTTGAGGCAGTTGGTTCAAAAGGAGGCAATGTTAATTTTTCTAGTATGTAATTAAGATCCCAGGCTGGTATTGGTTGTTTCCTTGGTGGTCTTATATTCTTAGCCCCTCTGAGGAACTGTCGTAAGAGTGGGTGAGAAAATAAAGGAGGATCCGTGTTGAATTCTGCAGAAATGGCTGAGGCATGGATTTTTATGGAAGAAAATGAAAGTCCACTGTTCAGCAGCTCAGCTAGATACTGTAATACCTGAGGCAAGTTCAGTTTTCTAGGGTCCTGTCCTTTTTTCTCATTCCAAGAGCAAAACCGCTTCCATTTTGCGGAGTAAGCTTTTCTAGTAGATGGCCCTCTGGCCTCCAAAATGACATCCTGCACCTCCTTGGAGAGTAGGGTCTGTTGTGGTGTTAAGGAATTTTCCATGCAGCGAGATTGAGTGTTTTCAGCTGACTGTGAAGAGTTTTGTAGTTGTGCTGAGTCAGCAGAAGAGGCATTAGAGGCAGGGACCAGGGAGGAGTATGTGTTAGGCTCCTCAGGAGTGGGTACCAGTGTTGCCTTGGCCAATCTGGAGCAATCAGTATCATCTTCGGTCTGTCTGCTCTTGCTTTCAAAAGCACCTTGGGCAGAAGAGGCAGAGGTGGGAATGCGTAAACTGTCCATGCTGTCCAACTGAATGAAAGGGCGTCCACTCTCCAGGCCTTTGGATGAAAGGTCCTCGAACAAAACTTTTCCAATTGATGATTCCTGTGGGAGGCAAAAACATCTATGTCTGGCCTCCCCCACGCTTGGATTATCTCTGTAAACACCTGAGGATGCAACTTCCATTCGTGTGGATATGTCATATTTCTGCTTAGATTGTCTGCCAGCATGTTTTCCAATCCTGGCAAGTACTGTGCTTGAAGTTCGATTTGCCCTTCCAGAGCCAAGTTCCAAAGAGTCATGGTTAGTCTGCACAAGGGGTATGAACGTGTTCCTCCTTGTTTGTTTATGTACCACATTACTGTGGTGTTGTCTGTTCTGATCAGTAATTGTCCTGGATGCAGGAAGTCCTTGAAAGCTGTAATTGCATTTATTACTGCTAGCATTTCTTTTTCACTGATGTGAAGGTGCTTTTCCTTTTGGGACCATTTGCCCTGAATGCACCTGTCCGTCATGTGCGCCCCCCAGGCGTAATCTGAGGCGTCTGTTGTGATGACTTGATTTGCTTGAGGCTTGCAGAATGGGAGGCCTGTATTTGCTTGACATGCTTGGGCCCACCATAGAAATTCCTTTTGCAAACATGGAATTATTGGTATTATTGTTTCCAAACTGTGACTGTGTTGAGACCATAGGTTTTTTAGGTACCATTGAAGTTTCCTCATATGCAGCTTTGCACATGGGATTAAAAGAATGCAAGATGCCATGAAGTCCAGAGCCTGCAGGATTTTCCTTGCAGTAAGCCTGGTACATTTTGCTAGTATTTTGAAGTACTGAGTTAGTTGCCCCTGTTTTTCTGGCGTAAGATAGGCCATCTGGGTGTTTGTGTCCAAGTTGGCACCCAGGAAAGTTATTTTCTGAGATGGTGTTAGCCTGGATTTCTCTTTGTTGATTGTGTATCCCAGAGAATGTAGTAACCGTGTTACATATGCCAGATGTTCCAGAAGTATGTGCTTGCTGTCCGCTTGGATCAGGCAGTCGTCCAAATAAGGGTAAATTTGTATCCCTTGAAGTCTGCAATAGGCAATCACTGATGCCAGGCACTTTGTGAATACTCTGGGCACAGTAGATAAGCCAAAGGGCAATGCAAAGAATTGATAGTGGATTGAACCTGCAAGAAATCTGAGGTATCTTCTGCAGCTTTGTCTGATTGGGACATGCAGGTATGCCTCCTTGAGGTCCAATGTTAAAAGCCAAAACTCCTTGCCCAGCATGGGAAGAAGCTGCTGCAATGTGAGCATCTTGAATTTTGGTACGAGTAAAAATGTGTTTAGGATGGATAAGTCCAAAATGGGTCTCCAGTCGGTTCCTTTCCTTGGTACCAGAAAAAGTCTTGAATAAAAACCTTGACCTTGTTCGTGAATAGGTACCTCTTGAATAGCTCTCATGCTTATGAGCTTTGAAATTTGTAGTTGTGCCTCTGCCCTTTGATTGTGTGGCAGGTTTGGCATGCCTCTCATTTTTGGAAGAGTGTGGAATTGAAATTTGTAGCCTCTGTTTATAATGTCCAGGATCCATTTGTCTGTTGTGACAATATGCCAATTTCTTGCAAATAATGCTAGCTTTCCTCCCAAAGGTGCTGCCAGCTGAGACCTGCTTGGCATGGAAATGAGGGAGTCATTGGGTTTGTTTCCTGTATTGTTGTGCACTGTCTTCGCCACCTCTTGGTGCTGGAGTTTGCCATTGTCGGCCTCTATATGATCCTTGTGATTGCCCTCTGCCCCTTGTGCCTGTATCTACCTCTTTGGGGCTTGTCAGTGGCTGGAAAGGACCAGTTTTTGAAGGCCAATTTCTGCTAAAACGTGGTGGTTGGACCTGTAAAAAAGCTTTGACAGTTTGCATAGATTTGGCTTTTTCTTCCATTTTCCGTAATATCTCCAGCATTAGTACCAAACAGCACATCCTTTTGTAAAGGAGCATCTAGAAGTTTAGCTTTCACATGATCAGGCAAGTTTTGTTCCCTAAGCCAGGCATGTCTGCGAATGACTGATCCTGTAGCAGCCACTCTACTTGAGGCCTCTAGGGCATCATAACCACATTGTAAGGTGTGTTTACCCACTTGCTCTGCACTATGCATCATATCCTGCAACTCCTTCAAATCTGGTTGTTCAGGTTGAGACATTTTATTCCTTAATTGTGATAACAGGAACTGTTGATATTTAAGCATATGAAACTGACAATTTAAGGCCCTCATGGCTAGGGTGGCCGAGGTATATACCTTTTTTCCCCACCTTTCTAAAGATCTTGACTCTCTTTCGGCAGGAAGTGGATTCTTGGCAGTGGAGGCCTTCAATCCCTTGGGGCCTTGAGAAATGGTTTCAGGGTCAGCATTATGGCTTTTGAAGAGAAATTGGTGAGAGTTAGGAACTTTGTAGTACCTATCAGGTTTGACTGGTGCAGGAGGCAGGGAATCCAGGTTAAGGCAAGCCTCCGAATAAACATCATCAAGTATGTCCAAAACAGGAGGTATCGCCAGAGGTCTGTGTTGAGGTAACAAAAGAAATTCCCTAAGTCTTTTCTTGGAATCGGAAAAGTCTTGGCCTTCCCAATGGAAGTGTTCCCTTAAAGTGTGCAAGGTTTCCCCAAAGGAAAAATCCTCAGGAGGAGATACAGAATTGATGCAAAATACCGTACCAATGCCAAAGTCCTCCAAACAAAAGGCAGATAATGAAAATAGAAAGGCAGGACACTGCTGTTAAACTCCGTTTAATGAATGAAATAAATCCACAGGTAAGCGGGAATACCCTTCTTCAGACAATCAAAGCTTCTTAGTAATCAAATTTAAATACATAACAGATAATGACATAAAATTCAAAAGAACCAATCAAAACATTAAAACAATGATAAAAGCCTTAATAAAAGACACGCCTCCTTTGTAATGCTGGTTTTAAAGGGACCTGGTCATTTAAGCCAGGTTCTCTGTGTGCCTGTAACTCTATGATCCAGCGTGATTCAATGGACTCAGTAATTGCTTTTATATCCCCTCCTCGCACCTACTACAACATTCGCTATAGCTCTAAACGTAAAAGTATGCGGATAATTTTCAACATGTTTGTACAATGCATTGTGAATGTCACCATTCCTTATGGACCAAAGATGTTGTAGTATCCTGACCTTAAACATCCCATTAGTCATGCCCACATAAAATGCGGTGCATGTTGAGCATTCAGCTAAGTATACAATGTTGGATGTTCTACAATTGGCCCTACCTTTAAAC
Source organism: Protopterus annectens (assembly GCF_019279795.1). Lineage (NCBI taxonomy): Eukaryota > Metazoa > Chordata > Ceratodontiformes > Protopteridae > Protopterus > Protopterus annectens. The sequence continues at coordinate 1,106,427,663 of NC_056728.1, read as the reverse complement.
TCAAAGGACCTGCCACTATTGGGGTGCATAAAAATATTGTTATTTCTATTAATATAAGGACATGCCTTGCAGTTTCCACAAGATGTACTTCCTGGTTTATTGAAGCATTTCAGTCTAGATGGTCTCATATTCTCCTCACCACATAATAAATCCTTCAAGTTTTTGTTACGTCTGTAGCCAATATTAGGTGTTGGTCCCACTATTTCTCTTAGTTTTTTATCACCCCTGAGAATGTTCCAATTCTTACCAATTATATCCTTTATATCTTTGATGTTACTATTATATGTGAAATAAAGTCTGGGGTTAGCAGAGGAGATACAGAAGGAATGGACTGCTCTGCATCCGAATCCTCAAAAGGGGAGTAAGAATGTTCCTCTACATCAGAATGTTCTGATAAAATGGAGCCCTGATCAGAAGAGGGAGAATCTTCCTCCACTCTGGGTCTCTTGTCTGGAGGGGGTTGAGAACCCCTGATAAGAGTAATTAAATCCTCAGCCATTTTAAGCATCTGTTTTTTAGGCATGGGGCCTGGAGATGGGCCCTGTGCAACAGGCCTCTTGGGATGCCTGGCTGCTTTGGATTTAGTAAAGGCCTTAATAGAAAAAGAAGATGAGGGTCTAAAGACACCATGGGTGGAAGTGGACCTGTCCACATTAGTAGGCTCAACATTAGCAATGGCTTCGGTGGTTGTAGTCTGGGAAAGGGCCGAGTTACCTGCGGTCTCGGGTACAGAGGACACCGCCAAAGGAGTGTCGTCGGTAGTCAGGGACTGCAAAAGTGTTTCGCTGAGAACCGGACCACGTGTAGCCTGTTTTGGCGTGGTGTCGGTGGGGACCGCGGACCTCGTGTGTCGGTCCTTGTCCTTGCGTTTTTTGGACAAAACGGTAGTCAGAGTTTCCGACGACATTTTATAATCAAAGGCTTTACCAAAATAGTGTTGGGCGAACTCCGCCCGATGCTTAATAGTGCGTTTATTGAAAGTAGCGCAAAAGCGACAGCCCGAGACGTCGTGGTCTGGGCCTAAACAAGGTATGCAGAGGGAATGGAAATCCTTATGCGGTATTTGCTTCCCACAAGAAATACAATTATTAACTTTTTCTGACATCGGTCTGAGGCAAGAAAAGTTTCAACGGGTACTTAGCTTTAATGAAGACTTCGGTTTCCAATATTTTCGTAATTCAGGAGCTGGCCGACCGGCACTTGCCAACTGCTTCTGCTTCGGGCACCGCACGGCAAAAAAGACTGAAGAACATGGCGTCGGCTGTGTCTTATATACTCCGGCCTCGCTGACGCCAGGAGAGAAAGCGACAACAACCGACGCCGGACCTAGACTTTGGAATTCGGCCGACCGAGGACCCGCCTGACGGCAGAGAACCCATCTGTGATTACTGCAGCTGTATGCACGATGAACATCTGTTCGCACGTCTGTAAGTATCTCAATAAACAAGCACTAGGGATTAATAAAATGGCTTCTGATTGAACAGCATGTAGATAACTGCATTTCCAGCGTGAACACTTTTTTTTTTTTTTTTTTTTTAACAGTTTCTCAGTTATTTTCAGTACAGTTTGGTTACCAGCTAGCAAATCCACTGTCTGAAAACAGCAAAGCAGTAGTTTGGAGAAAGCAAGTAAAGATGGACCAGAAAATAAGAAAAATCTCAAGATTGTAATGAACCTTGCAGGTGTTCAGCAAAAAGCACAAGTTTCAACTTTAGTACAGGTAATGACTTCAAGTAATTTAGAGGAAAAGAAAATAAATGAAATGCACTGATATTTTTAAAATAACTGAGACACTGGATGAATGTATAAAGTCAAATAACAAAAGGCTGGAAAATAGAAGAAGCTTTAAGCAGCTATTCAGATGAGCTGTTAAAACCACATAAATCAAAGACTGGCTGAACTTGGAGCATCTCTAAAAGGGCTGTTTCAAAAAGTAGTAGAGTTAGAACTCCCACAGAAGATCTGACATATTTACTATACCAGAGAAACTAGAAGGAAACTACTGCATTAATGTAAATGAAAGTAAATAACCAACTGGGCTGGTGTTCCTTGGCTGTATATGTTAACTTAGAGGGCACATTCTGTGCACGCACTAAATCTGACCTTCAGAAAGTAGATGAAACTTATAGTAGTATAATTACAAACATACCAGCAGAAAAAGCTGCACCAGAGAAAATTGTGGAAGAAATGAAAATTATCAAAACTGGGGACAACAGAATATTTGTGGAACTTTCTTATTCTCTGCATCAGGCAAGAGAGAAGTTCATCCCAGTAATCAGGGGATGTCTAGATACAGCTATGACATTCAAGTTGATATATCTACCCGTCTTTAGAATACTTTCTCCTGCAGGATCGAAAATGTTTTTGGTTGCAGAACAAGCTGCAGCAGAAACATTTAGCCAACACAGTAAGACAGCAAGCTGAGGGAGACTCTGCTTCTCAAATGTCTTTCAACAGAGAAACCCATAACAGAGACTTTGCCAGCTAAACCTTTTCTGTTATTCCTAACGGAAATGCTTGAATGACAGCAAGAAGCCCAATCAGCTGACTAAAAAAATCCAGGTCTCTTCTGGATTTAATCAGATATTAGCAATGGGAGATAGTGATGATCAAGAACAAAAATAAATTACTGAACAAGCAGGAGAAAGTCCAGTTGTGTACACTTACCATAAATGTAGAGATGTCCGAGTGTATTCACTGTTGCAGTCATTACATTTGGGTTATCTGCTTGTAGTAGCCCTCAATCAGCCTGATTAACAAAGTCTTGTGTCCTACGTCGGTTGCTGTCTCTTCTTCCATGAAGTCGGGTCGTCAGGGGTATAAAACATGCAGCAGACGTCATTACATCAGTTTTTCTTGTCCCAGATGTCAGGTGCCCCCCAATAGGAAGCAATTAAATCTATAAATATACAAGGTTAAACCTCAAACAAAAAAGCAAATACACCAAAAAGCTTTTAAGCATTGAAAAGGAGAGAAGAGGTATAGCCAAAAACAGGAGGGAGGGTAACCAGGACTGCAACAGTGAATACACTCGAACATCTACATTTATGGTAAGTGTACACAACTGTACTATGTTCTTCGTGTTTCACTGTTGCGGTCATCACATTTGGGTACATTCCCAAAGCTAAGGATGGGAGGAGGAATTCAGATAGCATTAGGACCAGCTATAAGGCCCTGCAAAGCCAGCTCTGAATTTAGAGAAAAAAGGCAAATGGTAATGCTTGGTGAAAGTATGTACAGAACTCCAGGTAGCAGCTTCTAGGATGTCCCTGGTAGGTAGACCTCTGAGAAAGGCTGTAGAGGTAGATGCAGCCCTGGTTGAGTGGGGTCTGATCCCCTGTGGGATAGGTTTTCCATGGTGCTTATAGCAGAAATTAATGCAATGGCCTATCAATTTGGAAATGGTTTACTTTGAAATAGCCTTCCCCTCTGTCCTTGCAGCAATTGCCACCAGCAGTTGTTCAGATTTCCTTTGAGGTTTAGTCCTGTCCAAGTAGAATCTAAGTTGCCTGTGCACATAAGGAGTGCAGTATCCTTTCCCCTTTGTTCTGTGGATTAGGAAAGAAGGTTGGCAAATGAATGGACTGATTAAAGGCCACACTGGATACCACCTTTGGCATGAAAGAGGGATTGGTCCTGAGGGACACCCTGTCCACATGAAAGATGATGAAAGGCTCCACTGCCATAAGGGCCTGTAATTCAAATACCCTTCTTGCTGAAGTGATGGCTAAAAGGGAAGCTGTTTTCCAAGAAAGGAATTTTAAATCTGCAGTAGCAGCTGGCTCGAAAGGAAGAAGGGTGAGTTTCTCCAATACAAAGTTAAGGTCCCAGGCTGGAGTTGGAGCTGGGTGGTCTTAAATTTTTGGCCCCTCTGAGGAATTGCTTGAGCAGTCGATGAGAGAAGAAGGGAGGTTCTGTGCTATAATGAGCTGAAATGGCTGAGTCGTGAATTTTTATTGAGGAAAAAAAGACAGGCCCTTGTGAAGCATCTCAGTTAAGTATTGTAAAATCTGAGGTAAATTGGGCACGGCTCTGCTCATCCCTTGAGATTGGTTCCAGGCACAGAATCTTTTCCATTTTTCAGCATAAGATTTTCTAGAACTAGGCCCCCCTTGCCTCTAAAATGACATCCATCACTGGTTTACTGAGGGATGGTAAAGGAGAGCTTAGGTAATTAGGCAGGCTGCTAGGTTCAGTGTTTGAAGCTGATGGTGCAGATTCTGGTTCTCCTGCTGAGACAGCACAGTAGGAGTCTGAGGCAGGTGCCATGGGGCCAACAGTGACACACTGCGCAGGAGGGGGTAACAGTTTTGGTGTGGCCAGGCTGGTGCAATCAAAATCATCCTTGGCTTGTCTTGTTTGATCTTTAGTGGTACTTTGGAGAGCAGAGGCAGAGGAGGAAAGGCATAAACTGATAGATTTTTCCAGCTGAAGGACAGAGCATCCACTTTCCAAGCTTGTTTGTGGGGAGTCCTTGTGCAAAATTTGTCTAACTGGTAGTTCTGGGGGGAGGCAAACAGGTCTATATCTGGGCTCCCCCATTTGTTTGTCAGCATGTTGAAAGTCTTTGGTTCCAGTTTTCACTCGTGTGGGTCCATTAGGTTTCTGCTTGGTCCGTCTGCCAGTGTATCTAGTTTTCCTGGCAGGAATTGAGCTTGTAGATGCACTTGGTAGCTCAAGGCTGTGTTCCACAATGCTATGGCTAGTCTGCAGAGGGGGTAAGAATGTGTAGCCCCCCCCCCCTGCTTGTTTATGTACCACATAACAGTTGTGTTGTCCCTCTTTACCATTAATTGTACTGGAAGAATGTGGTCCTTGAAGGCTGTCAGAGCATTCTGTACAGCTAACATTTCTTTATGATTGATGTGAAGGTGCATTTGACTTGGGTTCCATTTGCCCTAAATGCACTTCCCTGCCAGTTGCGCCCCCCCCATGGATAGTCTGATGCATCTGTTGTTAGGGGTTGGGCGGCAAGGATTAGTGTGAATGGTAGTCCCTTGTTTTGGTGGCAGGCCTCTGCCCACCAAAGGAATTCTAGGAATAGACAAGGAATGATAGGAATCATTGCTTCTAGATCCTGAGAATGTTGACACCATAGGCTTTTTAGATACCATTGTAGTTTCCTCATATGCAGTCTTGCATATGGAATTAGAAGAATGCAAGAGGCCATGAACCCCAAGGCTTGCAGTATTTGTCTTGCAGATAGCAGGGTTTTTGTGGCCACTAGTTTGAAGTAGGTTGTCAAATGAATTTGTTTCTCTGGCTTGAGGAAAGCCATCTGGGAAGTTGTATTCAAGCTTGCTCCCAGGAATATAATTTGACAGGGTACCAGGTGTGATTTCTTTTCATTTATGGTGTACCCCAGACAAGTTAGCACCCTTTGTACAAAAGCCAGATGACTCAAAAGTATGTCCTGGCTTTCTGCCTGAATTAGACAATCGTCCAGGTATGGGTATATTTGAATATTTTTTTGCCTGCAAAATGCAATGACTGGAGCTAGGCATTTTGTGAATACCCTGGGCACAGTAGATAAGCCAAAGGGCAGTGCAGAGAACTTGATAGTGCATGTAGCCTGCTTTGAAGCGTAGGTATCTTCTGCAAGATTCCCTGACTAGAATGTGTAGGTATGCTTCCTTTAAATAGAGTGCTGCCAACCAAGCATCTTTGCCTAGCATGGGAAGCAACTGGTGAAGAGTTAGCATCCTGAATTTTGGAATCACCAAAAAAGTGTTTAAAGTAGACAGGTTCAGGATAGGACGCCATGAGTTGTCTTTTCTGGGTACCAGGAAAAGTGTTGAGTAGAAACATTGTCCCTTTTCCCCTTCTAGTACAGTTTGAATAGCCTTTATGCTTAACTCATTCCTCCGGTACAGCACTTTTGAGTGTGTGCCTTTAACTCCCAGTGGGTGTGTGCTTAAGCCTTTAAAAAATGGGTCTCAGTAGTGGCCTGCAAATCTGAAGTAGCGGGTATCAGGGGCTGCGAAAGCGCCTCACTGAGTACAGGCAAACTGCCAACTGGCTTAGGAGAAGCATCGTTGGCAGCTTTGGACCTAGGCGGCCTGTCTCTGTCTTTATCTTTACGTTTTTTCAGAATGTTGGTAATCGGATGGCTTACCGAAGACATATCTGGATAATTGAACCGAGCACCAAAATATTTAGAAGAGAAAATATATAGACGACTGTTCGTTGTTTAAATAAGGCACAAAACCGACAGCGAGGTACATCGTGGTCAGGGCCTAGGCAAGGAATACAGTACGAATGAAAATCTTTATGAGGTATTTGCTTTCCACGAGAAATACAACTATTTACTTTTACTGACATCGGTTTAGAGCAAGAAAAGTTTTCCCCAACGGGGTACTTAACTTTAGTTGAAGACTTCGGTTCTGAAACTCGAAAACTAAAATTTCAGGAGTCGGCCAACCAGCACTTGCGAACTGCTTCTGCTTCGAGCACCGCACGGCAAGAAAGACTGATGTAATGGTGTCGGACCCCTGACTACCTGATGTCACGGAAGAGACCGCAACCGACGCAGGACCCAAGACTTTGTTAATCAGGCCGACTGAGGGCTATTGCAAGCAGATAACCCAAATGTGATGACTGCAACAGTGAAACACGAAGAACATATCCAAATCCAATTATAACTGAAGTACTGACTACTGTAAATGAGATAAAAAAAATGGAGGCTAGATCTTTAAAAAAGAAAGTAAATTGCATACAAATAAATGGAATTTGTGAGAACAATACATGCAGAATAATGTTCAGGAGAAGTGGGGTTTAAGGGATGGCAGAAAATGAGCAAATTACGTAATGCTGGAGTGAATGATAACTATTAAACATGCATGCACTGTATGAAAACAGTGAGAAAGTACAGTTGAGTAAGTAAACTTACTATAATGTTAGACGTTTGAATTATCACTGCTGCAGTAGCCTTAGCTATATGGTTATATCCTGCCAAGAATATAACAGTTGGCCAGCTTCCAAAGCTTCAGGGCACCTTCCACACATACAAACCATCAGGTAGCTCAAGCTGAGCAACCAAAAAAGACAAGTTTGGGAGCCAAGCCCTTCACAGCTTTCCTGCCAAAAGAGAAGGGGAGACTGTGCTCTGAAAGGGTGGTGCTAATATGAACAAAAAATAAATAACCACATTCTGGCATAAACAGCAGACCAAAAAACAAGGAGAATGGAGGGAGGGAGCAGCTACTGCAGTACTGATAATTTGAACAACTACTGTTATGGTAAGTTCACTTACACAGCTGTACTATATTCATCACACTGATCACTGCTGCAGAAGCCTTAACTATATGGGTAGATTACCCTAGCACACTACACTTGGGAGGTGGAAGGAGAAGAGTCCTGGAGAACGGTCATTGCAGAGACTAATCCAGACTTAGAGCTGAAAACAGGCTTACAGTGCTTTTTTAATGTGCAGAGGACAAAGCTGCAGATTCTATAATATTTCTATTTATACATATTTATATTTCTATCTATAATATTTATAGAATCCAACCCTTTCTAAAAAGCCATAGAAGAAAGCAAGGCCCTGGTAGAGTGGGTCTTGACCCTGCCTGTAATAATTTTGCTGTGTAAGTATAACAAAATGTAAAAGGCTTAGACAACCATTTGGAAACACAAGACCACAAGACAAGAGGAATATATAGCCAAAACGAAACCAGTAATGTAGGAAATGACAAAGAAAAATTTCACAATAAATTAAAATCCACACAGCAAATTTACTACAGTCCAAAATACTCTAGCGCCTCGGCATGGATATATTTTCTCTCTCATTTTTGGGTTCAGGAAAGAAAATGGGAGATGGATAGTTTTGCTTAAAGAGAATTCAGATAATACTTTAGCCACAAAAGAAGAATTAGATCTCAAAGAAACTTTGTCCACGTGGAATATGAGCTAGGGTTGACTCACCATAAGAGCTTACAACTCGGCCATCTTCTTGCAGTGGTTAGGGCAATCAGTAAAAATGTTTTCCATGTCAAGAACCTCAAGTCAGCCAGGTTGACCATTTCAAATGGAGTTAGCGTTAGCTTCTCGAATAAAAATTAAAGGTCCCAGGGCAAGGACACTTTTTTTTTTTTTCGAGGCATCTTATGTAAAATCCCTTTCAAAAATATTTTGACATCAGATTGAATTAAAAGAGGGAGGATCCATGGGCAAACATACTGAAATGGCCGATAAATGAACCTTGACAGAGCAGTAAGAAAGACCACAGAATAGTAACTCTCACAGATATTTTAAAACCAGAGAACAGCTCTCCCTAAATGGGTGTTGGTTATGTTGTCAGCATCAACTAGAAAACCTTTTCCATTCACTAACATATGATCTTCTAAAAACAGGTTTTCTTGCCTCCATTAGTATCTGCTGGCCGTCCTCTGTAAACACATGCCTAAAAAGGAATTAAGACCCTATCATCCAGACAGTCAACTAAAGCTGATTAGTGTCGAGGTGCATCAAACAACCCTGTTATTTTGTGAGTAGAACCAGGAAGCTTGGGGTAATTACTCCTGACCAGTTCTAAAAGAAGGGAGAACCATTGTTGCCTGGGCCAGAAGGGAGTCACCACGGTGATCTTCGGGGATTCCTTCCGAATCTTTAAACTACCTTGGATATCAGTGGAAATGGTGGAAGAGCATATGGGAATATTCCTGTCCAAGGAAAAGAAAAGACATCCTTCTTCCAGGCCTTCTTGCATGCAGTCCTGGAGAAGAATCTTGTCCGCTGATTGTTCAGAGAGGAGGCAAAGAGGTCTACTTGGGGAACCTCCCACAGATGGATCACATTTTGGAAGATCCCCTGAACTAGTTTCGATTCATGAGCATCTGCCCTGCTCAGTTTGTCTGCCACACAATTTTGCTCTCACATAGGATTGCATGTAGAGTGAAACTGTACTGTGAAACTACATCTCAAGCTAACGTGGCTAGTTTGCAGATGAGACATGACCTAGTTCCTCCTTGCTTGATGTAACACACGACTGTGGGATTGTCTGTAACAACTTAAAAAGGTTCTAGGGATCTAAGATGATTCAAATAGTTGAGTGTCTTGATCAAGGCAGGCATCTCTTTTATACATATGTGCTTGCATCTGCCCTTGGTGTCCCACACACATTGCAGTTTTATCTCTCCTGAAACTGCTCCCCAAGCAAAGTTGGAGTGTCTGTGGTGACTGCTTTCGAACAGGGAGGGAGAAGAGGAGACCTGGATTTAGGGATATCTTATTTCTCTACCAAGTGACATGGATTTAGGGATATCTCAGTTCTCTAGCAAGTGACTCCTCTTATGATAAACCCCAGCATTGGGATCTGAAAATACAAGGGTTGCTGATTCCAAACAGACTTCAGACACCATTGTAATTTTCACATGTATAATCTTGCCAGTGGTGTCATGAGAATCACTGAAGCCATGAGACTCAAAATCCTGGCATATTTCCTCGCATTGACTGAAGTTTGAGTGTAAAATCTTAGAAACAGAGACAGACATAAATTTATTTTTTCCTGTGGAAGAAAAGCTCTTTGAACTGTGGTAACTAGCTGATATCCCAGAAACACAGTCCTGAGAGAAGGAGTCAAGACTTTTGAATATTCTCTAGGAATCTCAGCATGTGTAAGAGAAATCTTACACAGGACAGAGAGGGAGATTCCTTATGCTTTGAAAAAGACTCTGCAATCATAAGCAAGTCATCTAAATATGGAAAAATGTGGATACCCTGTAGCCTGCAATGAGCTATAACTGGAGCTAGACACTTAAGGGTAAGGCAGAGAACGAATAGCTGTGTAAAATCTTACCATAACCAGAGATGTCCTTCTGTTCTATATGTTGCAGTATTCAGAACACTGACTCGTACATCTGGCCAGTATCCAAAAGTTTTCATGCTAACACAAGGTACGTGCTATGCTGCACAACATAACGTGTACAGTGGCCATAAAGAGACGTCGGGTATAAAGTAGACATCAGCATGCACTTCCTCAGAACTGTATGCCATCTGGCACCAGCCTTAGATTCTAGTTAGGAAGCATATCAGCTGGAGAACTAGGCAAGCATAAGTGGGATGGTGGGGAGGGGAGCAATACTGCAGCATATAGAAGAGAAGGATGTATATGGTTGTGGCAAGATTTTACACAAATATTCTATGTCCTTCTATTCCTATGCTGCAGCATTCATAAAATTAGGGACAATTCCAAAGCTCAAACTTGGAACAGGCTGGGAGGAGGATGAGACGATGCTTTTTCTACAAGTCCATGCAGGATTGCTCTTGCAAACCCAGCTCTGGACTTGGAGATGGAGATGTCAGGCTTGTAGTGTTTAGTGAGTATGGAGAAAGGACTATGTAGCTGCCTCTGCTATAGAGAGGATGTCCAAACCTTTAAAGAATTCCTCTGAGGAATAAACTGCTCTAGTAGAATGGATCTTCACTGGGGAAGTAAGGGTTTTACCATTAGACAAATAACAAAAGGAAAACGCTTTAGAAATCCAGTTGGAAATAGTTTGCTTGGAAACTGATTTACCCAGAGCTCTTGAGTGGTAAGAGACAACACATGGTAAGTCTTACAAACAGGCTTGGTTTTGTCAAGGTAGCAATATTCTCTCACTGGGACACTCAGGGGAAGGAAAAAATGTAGGAAGGTTAATGGACTGATTTAGGGATAACTCATTTACCACTTTAGGCATAAAGGTAGGGTTAGTGCGCATGGAAAAGTACAGTTGTGTACACTTACCATAAACGTAGATTTTCGAGTGCATTCACTGTTGCAATCCTTACAAATGGGTTATCCAGCTCCCGGTAGCCTGCAGTCAGCCAGAATACTAAAGCCCTTGGTATATGATGTCGGCTGCCTCTGGTGTAAGCCTGACATCAGGTACAAAGACAAGCAGCTGACGCCATTTCCTCAGTTTTTCTTGCCTTAACTGTCAGGAACCCCTAAAAAAAGGTTAGGCCAGGAAAAGAAAAAATTCAGTCTGTGTCCTAGGAAAAAAGGGGGCTGGAAAGGGGGGGGGTGCAGGACTGCAACAGTGAATACACTTGAACATCTACATTTATGGTAAGTGTACACAACTGTACTATGTTCATTGTGTTTCACTGTTGCAGTCCTTACAAATGGGTTGATTCCCAAAGCCCAGTTAAAAAACAAAAGGGAGGATTAACACCACTGATTAAGGGTTGGTAAGAATGCCCTGCAATACTGCAGTGGCAAAACCAGCCCTGTAATTAAAAAACAAGGGCAAATTGTAATGTTTAGTGAAGTGTGGACAGAAGTCCAGGTAGCTGCTTCCAGGATGTCCTTAGTAGGTACACCCCTTAGAAAAGCTGCTGAGGTAGAGGCAGCTCTAGTAGAATGGGTCCTAATAGCATGTGGGGGAACCTTGCCATGTTGTAACAAAAGTGAATACAATGAGAAATCCACTTAGAAATAGTCCGTTTAGAAATAGCTTTGCCCTGAGCTCCAGGAGCAAAACTGACCAACAACTGAGCTGTCTTTCGAAAAGGTTTAGTCCTATCCAGGTAAAATCCAAGTCGTCTATGCACATCCAAGGAATGCAGCAACCTTTCTCCTCTATTCTGAGGATTAGGAAAGAAGGTAGGCAGGTTGATAGACTGGTTAAGAGTCAGGCTAGAAGCCACCTTGGGCATAAAAGAGGGATTAGTTTGAAGAGTAACCCGATCCACATGGAAAGTGATAAAAGGCTCTACTGCCATTAAGGCCTGCAGCTCAGACAGTCTTCTAGTTGAAGTAATGGCCAAGAAAAAGGCAGTTTTCTACGAGAGAAACTTCAAATCTGCTGAGGCAGCAGGTTCAAAGGGAGGCACAGTAAGTTTCTCAAGTACAAAATTAAGATCCCAAGCAGGAGTAGGTGCCCTTTTGGGAGGCTTTAAATTGCTAGCTCCCCTGAGGAACTGTTTCATCAAGGGATGAGAGAAAATGGGTTGCTCAAAGGAACAATGAGCAGAAATAGCTGAAGCATGAATCTTGATAGAAGAGAAGGAAAGTCCACCATTAAGTAAACCTGCCAGATAGTCAAGAATTAGAAGAAGAGTAGGATGAGATGGGTCCTCTCCTATAGTCAGCATCCAAATGGAGAATATTTTCCACTTATCTGCATAAGATTTCCTAGTACTAGGCCTCCTGGCCTCACAAGGGACCTCCACTACCTGTTGGGAAAGATTTAAATTATGAGCCAGGCTGCCAAATGCAGAGTCTGAAGGTGAGGATGCAAAATTTTTCCCCCCTCCTGAACCAAGAGATCTGGTATCAGGAGAACATGCCAAGGCTGACATTGGGAGAGACTGCAAAGAAATGGATAACAATGCTGCCTGGGCCAGTCTGGAGCTATGATGATGTCCCTTGGTTTTTCACCCCTTATCTTTTACAGCACTCTGAGAAGAAGAGGCAGAGGAGGGAATGCACAGATGGATAGCGGTGTCCAGGGGAAGGACAAAGCATCCACTTTCCAAGCTTTGTCGTGATGATCCTTGGTGCAAATGGTTGGAAGAAGGTGGTTGGTCGGAGATGAAAAGAGATCCACCTGGGGAGTGCCCCAATGCTAAATGATGCGATAGAAGACAGTCTTATTTAGCTGCCACTCATAAGGATCCAGGTCTTGCCTGCTCAACCAGTCAGCCAAGGTGTTGAGCCTTCCTGGAAGAAACTGAGCTATCAGATGAATGCCCATAGAGGCTGCCATGGACCACAGTCTCATGCTTTGTCTGCACAGGGGGTAAGAGAGAGTCCCTCCCTGCTTGCTGATGTACCACATGACTGTAGTGTTGTCTGTCCTGACTAGAAGAGTACCAGGAGGGAGAAGATGCTTGAAAGCCATCAAGGCCTGCTGAACTGCCATCAGTTCCTTCAGATTTATGTGCAAATTAACTTGTTGATAGCTCCAAGTCCCTCAAATGCATCTGCCCTCTAGATGTGCTCCCCAAGCGTAGTCTGAGGTATCTGTGGTGAGAGTCTGGCTGGCTGGAGGTGGACAAAAAAGATAGGCCTTTGTTCTGTGCACAGGCTGTCGCCCACCAAAGGAACTCCATCTGCAGGCAGGGAATCAGAGGAAGAATCAAGTCTAAATCCCGAGTGTGTTGACACCAAAGGTTCTTGAGGTACCATTGTATTTTCCTCACATGCAGTTTGGCATATGGAATCATTAGAATACATGAAGCCATGAATCCCAGGGCTTGCAGGAATTGCCTTGTATAGAGCTGGGTCATGCTTGCCAAATTCTTGAAGTAATTCGAAAGTTCCATCTGTTTCGCTTGAGGGAGGGATACCATCTGGGCGGCTGTGTTAAGACTCGCTCCCAGGAATACAGTCTCCCCGGTGGGTACCAATTTTGACTTCTTTTCGTTGATTATGTAGCCCAAAGAGGTGAGAAGGTTCTTTACACAGTCCAAATCCTTTATAAGTTGTTCTGGAGAGTTTGCCTGAATAAGACAATCGTCCAAATAAGGGTAAATTTGAATGTTTCTTTGCCTGCAAAACGCAATGACTGGAGCCAGGCATTTTGTAAAAACTCTGGGAGCAGTAGATAAGCCAAGGGCAGTGCAGAGAATTGGAAGTGCCTGTTCCCCGCCCTGAAGTGAAAGAATTGCCTGCAGCTTTCCCTTATTGGGATGTGCAAGTAAGCTTCTTTTAGATCCAAAGTCACCAGCCAGGAATCCATGGCCAGCTTTGGTAGCAACTGCTGAAGAGTGAGCATTTTGAACTTGGAAATCACCAGAAAAGTGTTAAGAATGAACAAATCCAGAATAGGGCACCAAGTGCCCCCTTTTTTGGGGACCACGAAAAGTCTCGAGTAAAAACCCTGGCCTAACTGTAGTGCATGAACTGGCTCTACTGCTCCCAGGTTTAGCAAGGAAGAAACTTGTTTTTCTGCTTCTGCCCTTTGAAGAGGGGGAATATCTGGGTATCCCTGGAGGACCGGGAAGGTGTGAAAGGAGAATTTTTAGCCTTGAGATACTATTTTTAGCACCCATTTGTCGTCTGTGATAGTGTGCCAGACATCTGCAAAAATGGCTATCCTTCCCCCCAAAGGAAACCCTGGGCCCACAGAAGCAAGCAGGGGAAGGCTGGAATAATTGAGAATGCTTCCTTTGGGAAGTCTGCTTAGAACTCCCTGATTTTGAAGATGAAGCCTGCCAGTGTTTAGCCTTTTGAGGGGTGGAAGTTTGTCCACTGGAACACCTGTAACCCTTAGACCTAGTGCGACCCTGTTTACTAGGGTCAAGAAAAGTCCAATTCTTAGAAGGGTAATGCCTGCTAAAATGTGGAGGCTGAACTTGCAGAAACTCCTTAACAGTTTGCATAGATTTAGCCTCATCATCCAAGTTCTTCAACACCTCTTCTGCTTTGCTTCCAAACAGATAGTCCTTGTGCAAGGGCGCATCCAGTAATTTAGATTTTACTGGTTCAGAAAGGGACTGTTCCCTGAGCCAAGCAGGTCTTCTAATGACAGAACCAGTGGCCGCTGCCCTGCAAGAAGCCTTCAAAGTGTTAAAACCACAATGTAGAGAATGTTTAGTAACAAGAGTGGCAGAATTCAATAAATCTTGCATTTCCTTACTCTCCATCAGGGAAGGAACACCAGCAATTTTATTCTTAATGGCCTTCAAAGTATGCTGCTGATACTTAAGCATATGAAAAAGACAATTAACAGAACTAATAGCCAGGGTGGAAGAAGTATAAACCTTTTTACCCCACCTATCCAAGGCCCTAGATTCCCTGTCAGAAGGAATGGGATTTTTAGCAACCGTGGCTTTAACACCCTTAGGGCCCTGAGAAATAATCTCTGGATCAGCAGTAGGATTCTTGAAAAGGAACTGATGAGAATCAGGAAAGTACAGTTGTGTACACTTACCATAAATGTAGATGTTCAAGTGTATTCACTGTGCAGCCATCACATTTGGGTTATCTGCCTGCAGGTAGCCCTGAGGCAGCCTGAATACCAGAGTCTTGGATTCCTGCTTCGGATGCTGTCTCTTCTTCTATGACGTCAGATCATCAGAGGTATAAAACATGCAGCCGACACCATTACATCACTTTTTCTTGCCCCAGATGTCAGGTGCCCCCACAATGGGAAGCAATTATATGTTATGGTACACCTCCATCAAAAAGCAAATACACCAGAAAACTTAATTACACTATACAAGAAGGAAAGGTAGAACCAAGAGAAGTCAGGGGGCTGGAGGGACGGTAACCATGACTGCAACAGTGAATACACTCGAACATCTACATTTACGGTAAGTGCACACAACTGTATTGTGTTCTTCGTGTTTCAGTGTTGCAGTCATCACATTTGGGTTGATTACCAAAGCTAAGGAAGAGAGGAGGAAGTTGGAGAGCATTAGGACCAACTATTAAGCCCTGCAAGACTGCAGTGGCAAAACCAGCTCTGGATTTAGAAAAAAATAGGCAAGTGGTAATTCTTGGTGAAGGTATGTACAGAGCTCCAGGTAGCAGCTTCTAGGATGTCCCTGGTAGGGACTCCTCTGAGAAAGGCTGCAGAGGTAGATGCAGCCCTGGTGAAATGTGATCTTATCCCCTTGTGTAGTAGGTTTTCCATGGTGCTTGTAGCAGAAATAAATGCAATGGGCTATCCATTTAGAAATGGTTTGCTTTGAAATGGCCTTCCCATCTGCCCCTGCAGCAAAGCCAACTAGCAGCTGTTCAGATAAGAGAGGCTTAGTTCTGTCCAAAAAAATCTGTGCACATCCAGAGTGCAGTATTCGCTCCTCTTTGTTTTGTGGATTAGGGAAGAAAGGAGGCAAATGAATGGACTGATTTAAGGCCACACTAGACACCACCTTGGGCATAAAGGAAGGATTGATCCTAAGGGAAACCCTGCCTGCATGAAAGATAATAGGTTTATAGGTTGGTACTGGGCTATATGCCCGAAGGCATATATTAGCCCAGCCACATTGTGCGGTATTCACCGCCCCTTTAGTAGTTCCCTAGACCCTTGTACTAGCAGCTAGTACCCTTGGCCCCTATCTAGTAGTGCTGTTGGTGTGATCCCCGGTGTGAACTTTGTTACCCATCCACTCATCAAGGTTCCTCTTGAATAGTGATAGTAAGGGGCTCTGTCTTATGTAGATCGGGACCCTGTTCCATAGTAAGGGAAGTCTCTGCGAGGGGAATCTATCCCTCCAGCATGTTCTATTCATTGTTGTGTTGAGGTTTATATCCCTAGAGCGTGTAGCTCGAGTAGATTTGGTTTTGCTAAGATGGAGCATGTTCAACAATTTTGGGTTGGACATGGCTCTGTACGTTAGACAGAGATTGCCTCTGAGAAAACGGTATGCAACAGAGAACAGTTTTCAATTTTTCAATCGTGCTGTAAAGGGCAACTGTTTGAGGCCAGTATGAAGTAATGAAGGGTTCCACTGCCATGAGGGCCTGCAATTCAGACACTTCTTGCTGAAGTGATGGCTAAAAGGAAGGCTGTTTTCCAAAAAAGGAATTTCAACTCTGCAGTTGCAGCTGGCTCAAATGGAGGGAGAGTGAGCTTTTCCAATACAAAGTTAAGGTCCCAGGCTGGAGTAGGGGCTCTCCTGGGGGGGGGGGGGGGTGTCTTAAATTTTTGGCCCCTGTAAGGAACTGCTTTAGCAGAAGAGGGGTGGCTCAGTATTATAATGTGCCGAAATGGCAGAGGCATGAATTTGAATTGACGAGAAGGATAGGCCCTTGTGGAGCATTTCTGTTAAGTACTGAAGAATAGGAGGTAAGCTGGGCACCGTTGTGCTCATCCCCTGAGTCTGGCTCCAGGAACAGTATATTTTCCACTTTTCAGCATAGGATTTTCTAGTACTAGGCCTCCTTGCCTCCAGAATGACATCTAGCACCTGCTTATTGAGGGATGCTATTGGAGAGCTCAAGGAATTAGCCAGGCTGCAAGATTCAGGGTTTGAAGCTGAGGGTGCAGAATCTGGCCTGCCTGCTGGGACAGCAGGGAAGGGGTCTGAGGCAGGTGCCATGGTTCCAGCAGTGTCATACTGCGCAAGAGGGGGTACCAGTGCTGGCGTGGCCATATGGTGCAATTAGTATTGTCCTTGGCTTGTCCTGTTTGATCTATTGCAGAACCTTCAAGAGGAGAGGCAGAGGGGGAAAAGGCATAAACCGAGAGGCTTTCCCAGGTAAAGGACAGGGCATCCACTTTCCAAGCTTGGGTGTGGGAAGTCCTTGTGCAGAATTTGTCCAATTGGTAGTCCTGAGGGGAGGCAAACAGGTCTACCTCTGGAGTCTCCCATTTGTTCCTCAAGAGGTTGAATATTTTTGGTTCCAGTTTCCATTCGTGTGGGTCCATGAGATTTCTGCTTAGGTCGTCTGCCAGTGAATTTAGCTTGCCTGGCAGGAACTGAGCTTGTGGGTACACTTGGTAGCTCAAGGCTGTGTTCCACAGAGACATGGCTAGTCTGCAGAGAGGGTATGAGTGGGTTCCCCCCTGCTTGTTTATGTACCACACAACTGTGGTGTTATCTGTCTTTAACTCCAACAGCAAGACCTGCGCGTATGGCAAGTGCACGGCATCAAAACTAAAGAGACAAAACACATGAGCCAGCACAAGTTCTGTAAATGTAAATAGCTATTTTAATGTTAAAAAACTTGGGGAAAGAAATACCCCCATATAAATTAAACCGGTTTCGGCTAAAGCCTTCTTCAGTGATGAATACAAATGTAAATGAACAGTTCCCATGAACAGCGATTTATATACAACACCCTCAAGTTATCTACTATCTGATTGGATAATAGCATAATTCAAAAATATTCATTCAGTCCTGGTGAGAACAATCCCCCAACTTGACTATCCATTTATTTTCCTTATTGTTTAAAATTTCATGTAATGCAGCCTTATCTTTGCATTTGTGAGTAATACAATCAATCACAATGAATCTAAAGACACCAGTTGTGTGTTTTAAAATGTGTTTATACAAAGCATTGGATTGTCTTTTGTTTCTGATGTCACTTAGGTGTTGCCCTATCCTCAACTTCAAGGGCCTTGATGTTTGTCCTACATAAAATGCCATGCATGTGCATTTTGCCAGACAAATTACCCAACTGGTACTGCAGTTGGCAAAAATGAGATGTCGTACAGAATTGGAGTATTTTGGCTGCTGAAACTATCTACCGTGAACACCATGGGGTAATGGGTACAATGTCCACATGGGCTACAACCCACCAATTTTTGTCCAATGATTGTTCTTTGGGCTAAAAGAGTGTCCCTATTGTTCCACCTCTTATAGTGACTAAACAAGGACCCCAGACAGCAACTCTTGTGAAAGGAGTATGAGCAGTTGTCATTCAGATGTTCCCTTAATTTACTTTCAGTCTGCAGAATGTTCCAATGTTTTGAAATGATATCCATAAAGGCCCTAGTAATTCTGCCATATGTTGTAACTAGCCTCACCTGATGTTTGTTGCAGAGTGACTGCTTCCAATATTGGAGCAATTGACCCCCATCTTGTTGTGTGGCAAACCTGCTGGCCTTGCAGATGTCACCTGCTCTGTAACCCCTTTATTTGAATTGAGTAATGAGATCTTGTTGGTACTGGCTATATGTGGGGGAAATGGAACAGATCCTCTTTATTCTGATGAATTGTGACTTTGGGATATTCTTGAAGACATGTTGGGGGTGGAAGCTAGTGGCATGTAGGAGTGCATTGAATTGTGGAAATTTTCTAAATACCTCACTTTCCAGTGTATCCATCCTTGTTCGCTTGATTACTACATCCAGGAAAGTGATTACATGCTTGTCAAAGGTTATTTTGAATTCAATACCCCACTTGTTCTGATTGAGATATTCTACAAATTCCTGTAGATACACCTCATCTGCCCTCCACACCAACCAACAGTAATCAAGATATCTCCGCCAGATGTCAATTTCATTCTATTTTGAAACTCAAAAATTAAAATCTCAGGAGTCGGTCGACCGGCACTTGTGAACTGTTTCTGCTTAGGGGACTGCATGGCAAGAAAAGACTGATGCAATGGCGTCAGTTGCATGTTTTATACCCCTGATGACCTGACATCATGGAAGAAGAGACAGCATCCGATGCAGGAATCCAAGACTCTGGTATTCAGGTCGGCTGAGGGCTACCTGCAAGCAGATGACCCAAATGTGATGACTGCAACAGTGAAACATGAAGAACATCTCTATAATACCTGTCAGGCTTTCTGAGAGCAGGAGGAACAGAATTAGGAGTCAAAGAATTCTCCATGAAAACATCAACAACTTCCAACACCGGAGAGACAGCCAAAGGCTTATGCTTAGGCAAATCCAAGAACTCCCTAATCCGCTTCCTAGACTGAGGTTAGTCCTGACTTTCCCATTTAAAAGACTCCCTGAGGGTATTCAGAGTATCCCCAAAAGAAAAATCTTCTGGAGGGGAGGCAGAAGAGATAGAGTCTTCTGCATCAGAATCCTCAAAACCAGAAAAAAGCTAAATGTCCTTCATCAGCAGAGGTGCTGGAAACCTCTGAGTCTGAGGCAAACAAAACTTCTGGGGACAATTTCCTAGCCCTCTTAGAGGGAAGTGGCTGAGAGCCCCTGATAAGAGTCAAGAGAACACTAGCCATCTTAACCATCTGAGCCGGAGTTATTTGCGAGAAGGCCGGTGCCTGCTTAGGCGTAGATTTTCGGCTGGAAGGCCTGTTAGAAAGCTGGAGGGACTCGGGAGGCCTAACCACCGCAGAAGAGTGAAACAGAGGTCGTTGGTCTGGATCTGGTCTCCGGTCGGGGAAAAGAGGCCTCAGAAGCTGGTGCTTGCTTAGCGGCTCTGGATCCATCAGAGGTGGCAACTGGTGGAGGGTCCGAAGATGATGAAGTAGAAGCCTGCGGAAAGGAGGACTCAGAAAAGGTCTCCGCAGATGCCTGCTGCTGAACATCCGTGGACTGCAGGGGCAAAGAAAGCGCCTCACTGGCTACTGCTGGACCGAGAACCAACTTAACAGGGATGCCATTGGTTAATTTGACCCTAAGCCTGTTGCAGTCCTTATCCTTGCGCTTCTTAGGAACATCCGAAGTCGGGAGACCAGAAGACGCCATACCGACGAACTTAGGCCAGACTTCAAAGTACTTATATAACATCCTAGCTCTACGGCGTATGGTACGAGGGTTGAAAGAAGCACAGAGATCACAATTAGGGACGTCGTGCTCAAGGCCCAAACAAGTGATGCAGTAAGAATGAAAATCATGATGCGGAATCTGTTTTCCCCAGGCAAGACAGTTATTAACTTTCTCTGACATTTGTTAAAGCAAGAAAAAATGGTCCCCAACAGGGTGCTTATCTGAGGATGTCTTCAACTTTAGAAGTCGGAATACAAAAAGAGGGTAATCTGCCGACCGGTTTTCATGCAAACTGCTTCTGCTTCAGGCTCCATGGCAAGAAAGACTGAGGAAATGGCGTTGGCTGCCTGCCTTTGTACCTGATGTCACACTTAAACCAGAGGCAGCCAACGTCATATACCAATGACTTTGGTATTCTGGCCGACTGCAGGCTACTGGGAGCTGGATAACCCATTTGTAAGGACAGTGAAGGGGGGGTTGGACATCAGGGCCTGTAACTCTGAAACCCTTTTAGCAGAGGTAACGGCCATGGCCACTAACAAGCCATTTTCTAGGTGCAATGCTGCAGGGAAGAGGAGTTTGCTGGTTCAAAAGGTCCCAGTGTAAGCTTCTCTAGCACAAAATTGTGATTCCATGGAAGAGGTATTGGTTTTCTTGGTTGTCTGATATGAAGGATGCCTTTAAGGAACCGTTTTATCTCTAACCTAGAGGCCAAAGGTGGAGACATAGGCAAACAAGCAGAGATGGCTGAAAGGTGAACCTTCACCGAAGAGCAGGACAACCCAGCCCTCATCAATTCAGACAGATAGGACAAGACTACCTGAACATCAACTGACAGTGGTTGTAGGTCCTTTTTGTGACACCAGATGGAAAACCTTTTCCATCTGGAAATGTAGGATTTCCTACTTGCGGGTTTTCTGGCCTCCTGTAGAACATGTAGCACATCCCCTGAAAAGAGGCATCTCTAAAGGACTAAAACACTATCACTCACAAGGTCAGTTTCAGGGTTGACAGTTGTGGATGTACTACAGTCCCCTTGTCCTGTGTGAGTAGTTTCATCCTGTGGGGTAACTTGTGATGATTGCCCCTGGCTAGGTACAGGAGAAGGGGGAACCAGTGGTGTCTTGGTCAAAAGGGAGTCACCAACAAGATTGCTGGTTGATCCTGCTGAATTCAGGGTGGAATGCATATAGAAACATCCCCTTCCAAGAGAAAGGCAGAGCGTCCACCTTCCACACCAGGGGATGTGGGACCCTGGAACAAAATTTTGAAAGTTGTCTGTTCAAGGGGGAGGTAAAGAGATGTATTGCAGGTGTACCCCAATGATGGATTAGGTCCAGAAGCACATCCCCATGCAACATACATTTGTGTGATTGGGTCATGGACCTGCTTAAAGAGTCTGCCACTGCATTCTGGGCTGAGGGAATACTGACTGTCTTAAGTGTGATTTGGCTTTGTAAGGCCAATTCACAGGCAAGCAGGGCTAGTAAGCACAGAATGTAAGACTTCATTCCCCCCTGCTTGTTGATGTACCAAAGAGCTGTGGTGTTACCTTTGAAGCACCTCAGTACTCCTGGAACTAGGTTGCTTTTGAAGATTTGCAGTGCATAAAACAGTGCCTTCATCTCCTTTACATTGATATATTCCTGTGCCTGTTTAGGAGACCAAACATCTCTAACCCTCCAGGCTTGAAGAGTTGCACCCCAACCTGTGCCTGAAGTGTCTGTGAATAACTTTAGGGAAGGAAAGGGTGGTTGCAGCGGTAGGCCAGAGTTTTGGTTTATCTGCAGGATCCACCATTCTAGTTCCCTTTTTATGCAAGGATGTAGTGGGATCAAAAACTAAATGATGCGAGTGTTGCATCCATACAGTTCTTAGATACTATTGCAACTTTGTCATGTATAGTTTTGCTAAGGGTATCATGGGAATAGTGGATGCCATGTACCCTAAGAGATGGAGGAACTCCCTGGCTGTCCATGACTGAAGAGGATGGATGCACTGAAAATAGGAAGTCAGGAACAAGACCTTCTGTATGGGAAGAGAAGCTAGTATTTTGTCTGTTTGTATCCTGCATCCCAGGAAAATGTGATCCTGTGAAGAGGTGAGAGAAGACTTAGTTTACCAGTAAACACTAAACTCTGTAGAAGGGCAATAATAAAGGAAAGATTTCCCTTAAAATGTTATGGGAACTGTGCCTGAATCAGAAGGGCGTTGAGGCAAGGGAAGATTTGAATTCCCTGCATTCTGCAGAATGCTATGACAGGAGCCAAGCATTTTGTGAAAAGCTTTGGTGCCGTAGAGAAAGCAAGGGGCAAAGCACAAAACTGAAAATGCAAGGAAGCAACAGAAAAACGTAAAAATCTTTCTGAACACTGGGTGGATAGGAATGTGAAGATAGGCATCTTTTATGTCTAGGGACACCATGAACACCTGGGGAAGAATTAAAGGGAGAAGGGAAGGTAAAGTCAACATACAGAAAGAAGGGGCTTTGAGAAAGGTGTTTAAATTGGAAAGGTCCAGGATGGGTCTCCAAGGGCCATACTTCCTGGGGACCATGAACTTCTTAGAGTAAAATCCCTTTCCTTTTTGGGAAGAGGGAACTTCTTGGATAGTCCCCTGAGAGATCAGGTCTGTGAAGACCTGAGGAAAGAAGCTCAAGTGATCTTTGTGGGGGGGGGGTCCCTCTGAATGAGGGGAGTTTTTCCCAAAACAAGAAATACCCTGTTTTGATTATGGAAAGGACCCAAAGTCCTGAGTAATCAGCTTCCAAGCAGCAAGAGATAGGCTAAGACGAAGAGACAAGGAAGTGGATGGCACTAGTGGCTTGTAGTCACTGACTACCAGGCTTAGGTTGGGACTGAAAGGACCGTTTTGGAGCAGGGGTGGAAGGAGCAGACTTTGAAGAGGCTGGCTTTCTGTGTCCCTTCTTACTTTTAGAAGACAACAGGGATGGCTTTCTTACAAAAGCAGCCTTAACTGGGTAATTCCTTTGAAACCATGGAACTGGAGATACAAGACTGTGTTTAATGTCCTGTAACTCCTTTCCTTTCTGCTGAAGAGAATTGAAGAGTTCTGCTGCTGAGCTTCCAAACAAGATTTTGTTATCCAAGGGTGCTTCCTGCAATTTGGCCTTCAAATCTTCAGGCAGAGGTTGTGACCTAAGCCAAGAGCATCTTTTAAGGACTGACTCAGCAGAATAATCACTTGTGCAGAAGAATTAAGAATAGCTGTTAACCTTGATTTTGCTGGGGAATCTGTGATGTCTGCCAAAAACTTCCATGATTCAGCCAGAAGGGCCAGGGGATACTTTGCCATGAGGGTCTGATAATTTATTGCACGGAAGGCCAAAGTGGCAGAAGTGTAAACCTTCTTTCCCAAATATTCCATGACCTTACTTCTCCTTATCAGAGGGTAAGAAGGACGTGGATGATAGCAATTTTAAAGCCTTATCCATAGAAACAGATATGGTTGGTGGATCAGCAGCAGGAGCATATGAAAAGAAACTGAGTCCTTGGGTACCTTACAGAACCTGTCTGGATGCTTAGGGGCAGGAGGCTGAGAGAATGGACATTTGGAGGCAGCAAAACATCCAGAAAGGCAGGCAGGACAGGAGGGATAGCAGAATGAGATGGGGAATCCATCTGCAAGAGGTACCTCTTTTGATTATCTGTAACTTGGGAGCAGTCCCACTTGAAAAAAATCTTTCATTTTGAGAATATTCTCTCCAAAAGAAATGCCCACCCCAGGGGAATCTGTACCACTAGATTCCTCCTCTGGGGAGACATACCCTAAGGGGGAAGCCAATTGGGTGGAGTAGGCTAAGGACTCCTCTCCAGTGGAATCCTCCTCCTCTGAGGAAATGTCATCAGTTGTCCTTTTGAAGGTTCTGGAAGGTGAAAAGGGCTGCAGAGGAACAGAAGAAGGAGAAGATTGGCAAAGGGCCATAAAGGCATTAAAGAGGCTTTGAGAAAAAGTTTGCCAATCAGGCAGCTGCTGAGGTGTAGCAGGAGACACGTGTTTAGTTTTAGCCTTCCACGTTTTGGGAGCTTCCATATGGTGAAAGGTGGAAGGACTAAATGGCCTGCATTCGACGATATCGGAGTGCACGTCTTCATGCATAGTGATTTGTGTGATGCCTAGAGGACCTTCGGAGATAACGAGCCTGGGTTCCCCCTTATCGCCCTGATCAGAAGCCTGCCCTTCCCTCGTGGCCATGACAGCGGACTCCTTTGGGGATTCCACCGTGGTACCCACCGAAGGTACATTCATCCCCTCTAGCATGGTCTCCGGGCCTACACTGTCCTTGACAGAAACAACTGGAAGACAGGGTGCAGTTGAAGGTTCATGTTGCAACTTTTTGGCCTTCTTCGGTACAGGCTCGTCCGAATGGCCCAATGTCACATCCATCTCTCATGCTAATAGTACACTCGGTGTGGTCGTGATCTGGGTCTAGACAAAACGGGCAAAGTCCATGGGCGTCATTATGTGGAATCTGCCTTCCACACTGACACTTGCCCTTCCTAGTTGACATGAACCCAGCAAACAAGCAGCAGCAAAAATTTTAAGAAAAAACCGCAAAGGGTACTTATCTGGTCACTGGAACACAATTCTGGCGAGCGAGCATCTGCAGGCGATTGGACAGGCAGCAGAAAAGTTCTGAGGTAGGTGTGTGCTTACGTCCACTTTCTATGCGACATCTCTTTATGGTCGATATACGTGTTATGTTGTGTGGCATAGTATGTACCCTGCATTAGCATGAAGACGTTTGAATACTGGCCAGATGTACGAGTCAGCCAGATGCGGTTTCCCTAAAGTTATGAAAACTGCAGCATATGAATAGAAGGACATCTGATAACGTGATCTGGACACACAAAACCTTAAGAAACACCTGAAGTCTGGATGAATGGGAATATGATGAAAAACTAAATCTAGTGTTGCAGGATACTTGAATGAGGAAAAAGAGGCAACTCATTGTGAAATGACATTATTTTGAATTTAGGCACTACCACAAAAAGGTTTAGGAAAGAAAGATATAGAAATGGTCTCCAAGTATTTCTTTTCCTTTGGCACTAAAAACATCCTTGAACAAACACCCTTTTCCCATTTGGAAAGGGGAAACTGGTTCTATCACTCCCTGGGACAGCATGTCATAAAGGGCAGGTGGAAACAAGAGTCTGAACTGGGTGATGAGGAATTACCTCCTGGAAAGGAGGAATTCTTCCCTCTGTCATCTGTAACACTGATGAATAATCTTCGGAACCCATTTGTCTGAAACTATCTGTTGCCAAAAGGAAAAGTGGAAATTCAGACTTTCTGGAAAAAAAACAGGAGCTGCTAGGGTGGGGGAACAAAGTCACAAATAGTCATTCTGACTTATCAAATTGTTCTTGGTTTTGGGAGTTTCCAAAATTCTTCTTGGAACCCCCTTGTCATTTCTTCTTAAATGTCAGTTTATCTGCATTTTGTTGAGACTGTATTTTCTTTCTTAGCAAAACTGGATGAGGAGTTAGATAATCCCTTTGAAAATATGGAAAGACAAGGATGAAGAATCTTAGTTTCCCTATATTGGCTTATCCTTTCATCACATATTTTGATTATTTCTGCAGCAGAGGGGCCAAAAAGTAAATCTAGCCAAAGGAAATTTTAAAATCTCATTTTATCATCATCTGGGAGGTTCTGATAACATAGCCATGCAAACCTTTTCAAAATAGTACTAGTGGCCATAGCCCTTGAAGTATCAACAGGTTCATACATACACTGTATACAATGAGTAGTGACTTGAACAACAGAAAAAAATTAATTATTTAAAGCAGAGTTTTCCTTACAAGAAGAAACTGCAGAAAAACATTCCTCATACTTTCACAATTAGTCAGGATAAACATTAACAAATGAGCCTGACAATTCAGAATTCTGAAAATCGAAATTGTAGAAGCATATACTTTTTCCCATACTTATCAATAATCTTCCCATCCTTATCAGAAATAGTAGGATTATAATTAAATAAGTGCTTAACAGCATAAGGATTAAATAAAGCTATACCTGCTGAAACAGGTTTGGGAGGTGTGTATAAAAACCCAAGACCGAATAACTTTATATATGTTATCTGCCTTTATAGGAGCAACAGGCAGCAACACACACATCCTCCAAAGCTGACAAAACTAGAGGAAAACTAGAGGAATGGGTGCAGGTTCTGAAAATTCGTTCTGTAACAGCTCATAGTATTTTTTAAGGGGCTGAGAAACCTCATTGTTCTCCCACTGATAACACTGGAATGTTCTAGAAACAGTCTCAGAGAAAGAGATCCTTCCACAAGGAGAGTCAGAAGCAGAGCTCTCCTCCAAGTCTGAATCAGAAAGTGGAGGAGAAAAGCCTGTATCTGTCCCTTTGTTCTCCTGTCCAGATTCAGAATTTCAAATCTCTTCAGAAAAGGAGGTATTTCTCTTTCATTTACCAGAAGGTCAGACCCAGTAAACTACTCCTGGTTAAGTTTGAAGAAGAGTAGAATCATGTTTAGTTTTTCAGTTTCTTTTTGACAGGACAAAGGGGACCAATAGTGTTATTAATGACAGCAACAGCTTCCCCAGGGATGAGTACAGTATTCTAACAAAACAGGGAAGCTTTCCCTATTCCCTTTCCCAGGACTGACAGGAGTGGATCTCGCCTGCCTACTGATGGGACCCCAAAAACCACAAAGGACATGGTTAACCCCAGGTCCATAGTGGCTATTGGTGCTAAACCAGAGGGATCAGGGGTGAAAGAGGAGTGGTGTGAGGTATAACTAATGGACACAGCAGAGTCATTCACCTGTGACTGAGGCAAACTGATAGCCTGCTCTGATGGCAAAGGCTGTTTGCTTGCCTTTTTCTTATTGGGGCTGGAATAAGGACTGACTGTAGGACCAACAGATTGTTCCACGCTCAAGCCAAAAATGACACCTCTTTTGTAGGGAAAACAAGCAGCAAATTCCAATAAAAGTTTTTAAAATTCACTTTTTTTCACAAACACTTTAATGCTTTGCCATTCCCACAAAGTAAAATAAACACAATTTATCCACAAAAAAATGTTTCCAGTTACTTTTAAACTGAGATAGTAAAAAAAGTGCTCCCGTTTAAAAGTAGTGTATAGTCTTGGAACAGTCCATTAAAACACAAACTCCTAGCTTTAAAATAACTTTCCTAAAGAGGAATGTTTTAATAATAAGCAAAATTATTAAACTGAAGTTTTTTTTCCGAAAGGGGACTTAGCTGCCCAGTAAAGGAATATCACAAGACTAGCACTGATCTTTGAAAGCCTCAGAGGTACATATCTTTGGCAGCAGTAAAGTTCAGAAGGGGTTGGGGACAAAACTCATCATTTACTAAGCTCAGCTCAAGTTTTCTGATAGTTTGGATACATGGAAGGTGCCCTGAAGCTTTGGAAGCTGGCTGAGGATTCCTAGCATTTAGAAGGAAATAAAAGAAAGAAAGGAAGCAGTTCACAACAAACGAGGAAGAAAAAGAAACTGATAAATGTCTGTAAAGTAAACAGAATACATACCAAAAAGGGCACTGCTTTATTTGACACACAGATTACAGGAATGATAACATTCTTCTATTGGAAAACCTTCTGTCTACAGAAAAAGGGAGCAATTTTTCAAAAGAAAAGGTACAAAAAAGGAAAGGGGCAGGTGAAAAGGAAGAAATTAAAACTAAACGTGGAAGGACTGAAGAACATTATTAGAAGAAAAAAATGAGAAAGACAGCTGCTGACAAACATGGCACAAGCTGCAGATGTACAAAGCAACTGATATTGCAGATATTACAGAATTAGTAGTTGAAGATTCTTCAGGTCTGGTCAGAAAAGATATTCTTTTAACTAGAAACTCAATTATTAAAGGAACTGATACTTACATTTACAGAGAAGATAATGATCACTGAACAGTGTTATGCTTGCCAGGAGCAAAAACAGAGGATGCGAGACAAGCCTTAGAATGCCTTAATGTAAGGCAGTACGGCTCTGATTTATTCATGTTAGCACACATGATCTCATCTGCAAGTACTCTCTGACTGTTAGTAGGGAACTTACAGCCATCTTAGAAAGCATAGGCTGTACAGGTGTTAAGACATATTTTTCACAAAACACATACAGAAAGTAAAGTCAGATCACCATAAATGAAGAGCTTTTGCATAAATACCTACATGAAAAAAATTACTTGCTTTAAGAAATGGAAATACGTAGAGCATCCAAGCCTAATTTTGGGCACATGTATTCAGACAGGGTGGCATGCGTTTGTCAAGATCAGGGAAGAGAATTTTTGCAGCAGGTATTTTGCAATAGTTGACAAACACAAGGCAGGAATTTTGCAACTGTGAAAATTTAACAGTTCACACATAGCAACATTTGATGCAGCTTTAATATTAATGCTCCTAGCATTAACAACCAAAGTTTTTTTATTGGACAATTTGCTAAAAATCAGTTCTGTCAGGGTATAAATGTTTTTACATTAACAGATGTTCTAAAAAATCAGGTGGGTGTGTTATAGGGATTAAACATAATTATGAGACCTGTGATTATTACATGTTCAGTGATAACACCAATACTACAGACTGTAAAACTGTGACAATAAAAACAACCACGGAACATAACAATTGTTGGAGTGTACAGACTACCAAAATCAAGTGCTGACAACCTAGAGGAATTCATAAAAAAGCCGACACACTCTGTCTAGGCTTATAAATGCCCTCGGACAGATAGCCTAGTACCTACCTATGAACCTATACACTTCTTGCATGAAACACAGGTGGTAAGAGTAATAGTGGCTGGGGACTTAAATTTACCAGAAACAGACTGGAATAACTTGATTCCACAACATTAGTAAGGAAATTATTCACAATGTATGTTCAGAGCAACAATTGCTTCAGATTGTTAAAAAACCTACAAAGGAACGGAATATACTAGACACTGTGTTCCTAAAGAAATGACTGTTATTTCATGTAAAGTTTGATCGTGAAGTTATAAAGGTTAATTTGTTGCTAAATAATTCTGCCAAATTGAAATCTAAAGCAATGCACAGAAGATTAATTACAGACTATATGGAAGTCAGTCACTATGTAAAGCTAATTGGAGTGATGTGTTCAGTGCAAAGACTACAGAAAGAACGTGGATAGTTTTGAAAGAGGAATTGTTCGAGTGCAAACAATCAATGTTTAACATCAGGATATAGGCATATAACGTCAGGGGATCTAGTTCCATAAACACAAGATACCAGATTAAGGTGAGAGACAAAAAATATAAGGAATCGAACTACAACTTTGAAAACTGAAATAAACAAGCTGGACAAGGAAATTAAGCATATTGTGAGACAAGATCACGACATATTTGAAGAAAATTTATATAAAGATATTGAGCATAACAGGAAACCATTTTATAGATACACAAGATGTGAAAGGAGTAAAGACATACAAACTCAAACTGTGTGCAGATACTGAAATTTGTTCTCAGACACAACAGATTATAGATATATTTACAAAGTCTTGTGCAAAATAGTTTGGCTTTAGAAAGGGGGTGATAAGTTGTCTTCGTGACATCCAGGTAACCTCAGATCCTGAAATCAAATTAGATTATATTGAAAACAGCTATGCAGACTGGATCCAAAGAAAGCACAGGAGGAAATGGAATTAGTAACAGTGACCTGAGAACACTTCATCAAGAACTTATAATACTATTATATCTATTATTTACTAGGTTGTTTAAATATGGGGAGATTCCTCAAGACTGGAGACATTCACTTATTAAAGGGGGGGTAGGACAATCCTAGAGTCATACAGACCCTTAAGTCTACTTTCATGTTGTGGAAAAATAATGGAGAAGGTAATATTGGATAACTTATTGCCAGAATTGGATGTCAGAATTGGGAATCTTGGCATATGAAACCATATTATCAACGCGCATATGTTGAAAATAGATTTAGTACTACCTGTAACATGATGTTCTATAACAATATAATAACATCTATGAATGAAAAATTGTGCTGTGATGCAATTTATATAGATTTAAATTCAGCACTTCAGCATTTGACGGGGATCATACACAAAACACCAATCAATAAATTAGAACAGCTAGGTATTAATGTACCTTTAAAATACTTTAGAAACAACAATGGGACAACCACGGCAAAGCACATATATTTAATAAACAATAAGCAGTAAACAGACAAGTGCTTTCGGACATGCCTCCTCCATCAGATCAATACAAAAAATATAAAATCAGTCTGCATATAAATACACTTGAAAAACCAATTACATTAATTAAAACCTTTAACCAATTAACATTTTCTAGCATTTAAAATAGGTTTTAAAGGTATAAAACCATTTACGCCTGGTGGAACATCAGCTCTCAAACCAGCCACCCAGCGGGTTTCTTTAATTTCGGTGGCATTCTTTATATCACCACCTCTAGGTGCAGGAGTATAAATATCCAAAGCCATAAATTTAAAATCATGCTGTGGGAAGTCATTAATGTGTTGAGCTACTGCACTTCTTTGCACATTTCTCCGTATAACACCCATATGCTGTAAAATACATTCCTTTAACATTCTATTGGTTTTACCAACATAAAAAGAAGTGCATTCTGAACAGGTTGCTATATAAATCACATTTTTAGTAGAACAGCATACATGGTGTGAACACTTGTATATCCGTTTAGTAACAGGATGCTCAAACACATTATCAGTCTTAATATACCTGCATGCCTTACATCTTTTACATGGATATGTACCCGATTTGCC
Source organism: Protopterus annectens (assembly GCF_019279795.1). Lineage (NCBI taxonomy): Eukaryota > Metazoa > Chordata > Ceratodontiformes > Protopteridae > Protopterus > Protopterus annectens. The sequence goes on along the minus strand of NC_056728.1, from coordinate 1,106,396,832 downwards.
ACTATATAATTTACCTAGGTTATTCTTATCACCACGTCCTGGTCTATAACATAACAGACTAAGTTACGATTTCATCCGTAGCTGAAATTTGGCACATCACTTACTATATTTTTCATCCTGTCATCAGACAATAGTATCTTCCAGTTATTTTGTATTATATTCTTTATATATTTAAACATTTAAAATCAATACTAAAAGTAAAGAGTATCCTAACCTTACATATATTTCTCTGTCCCTTATTAATTGAATCTCCAGTATTCTTTGAATACCAAGGTCTACTTTTCCCATCTCTCATGGACGTAACCCTTTCTGATGCCTCCCTAACTTCCCTACTCTTGTAACCACGTTCTAACAAATTATTCTCCGTTACATTTATATGATGTAAAAAAATCACTTTCCTTACTACAAAGTTGGGAAGTTCTCAGAAGCTGATTATCCATGACATTCTTAAAAATATGGTGGGGGTGCATGCTACCCCTATACAATAGAGCAAGCATGACTTAAGGTATAACAAAGTTTATTTTACCCTCTTCATCCACTTTTAATAAAATATCAAAAAATTCTATAAAATCTACTGATGAATGCACAGTAAATCTTAAAAATGTGGTGGTTGTCTCTAAATAATTAACAAAAGCATCCAATTCTGTGTCCCCTTTCCACAAAAAAAGACATCATCCAGAAATCTGCGATATAAACCCATATGTGCTAGCCATGGATTTTCTTCAGTCAAAATGTATCTCAACTCCCATTCAGCTATTACCAGGTTTTCATAGCTGTTAGCACATCGTACCCTTGATGAGATGAATAGCTGCATGTCTTACAACAGAATATGGCAAGTATCATACAGCAATTAGACGGGAAATCTTTGGTTACAGTCAGGGTGTCTCACAGGGCTCTGTCCTAAGTCCATACTTGTTTAGACTGCATCTTTCAGACCTATCTTTTTCATCTGAGGTGTTCTATAGTCTGCATGCAGATGACATGAAATTGGGCAAACTGATTACATGTGTTACAGATATGGCATGTCTACAAAATAACTTGACTAAATTGACCAGTTGAGCACAGGAGAATAACATGCTAATAAATACATCAAAAAGTAAGCATACAAGATTTGGGAGACAAACTGAAAGGAGTATATTTAATACAGCAGAGGGACTGAAACTGTAGATTCATTTAAGGACATGGGTATATGGGTGGATCCAGCTTTGAGTTTTTCTAATCATATCAACTAATTGGTTAATCATGGTTCTAGAACTATAGGTTGTATAAAAAGATTTATAAAGTCTAGGAAATCAGAAATGTTGAAGTCATTGTTTGTTAATTACATTAGATCCAAACTTGAGTATGGAATAACAATATGGAAACCATATAAGAGAAAAAGTATGAGCAAACTTGGACAGTGGAAATATACCAAGGGCATCCATAAATGTGAACATTTAAGGTATTATGAAAGACTGAAATATCTGTACTTGTACAGTATCAGTATCGCGTATAGATATTTAAGAGAATATCTTATTCAGGTATATGGGGAATTTAGAGACAGTTACGTCTGGGAATGTTTAGGGTTATTAAAGAGTAGTACAGAATCATCAGACAGTCTATGTAGAAGATTCTGTGGGAATGAAAAGTGTACTAATTAGCTTTCTGAAACAGCAACTGATCCATGGATGCAACTGCATTAAAGCAAGCACTAGTTTACATATTTTTTAAGAAAAGCCTGGACTCCTAATGGAAACAACTGTTTTGGCATATTGGTATGTTAGAAGGCCATTAATTACCGTGGCTGAAATATTTGTATGTATGTATGATTGTTATATCTTTGGCAGGATAAAACCCATATAGCTAAGGGTACTGCAGCAGTGATCAATATGATTAACATATATCACCACAGTTTGTTTTCTCATCTACTGTCTGCGTACCAGTTAAAGATATTAAAAAAAACATAAGGAAATGTCCTGTTCATACACAACTCCATATTGAGACAGATAATCCTCTGACATGGTTTGACAAAGATAGGCCGATTGTGAGCTGCTTCTCAGGATCCACAATATGGCAAGTGTATAGGATGCTTTTATGATGCCTCTGTTAAAAAAAAAAACATGGATGCTCAACTTCAATTAATGGTGTTATTCTACGAGAATCCAATGTATGTAATCCTAGATCGAGATGGTTATTAATCCTACCTGGTTCAACAGGGATTACCTGCACCTTTCACCTCACAGATTTTGTACACTGGCCTGAACCTTCTTCACTTCCACAGTGTCATTTTAGGCAGTATAACCGCTACTGACCTAGACAACCCAGAGCAGGATAATAAAAGGTAGGTGCTGTGGAATGCTGAAAGCTTAAATAAGAAACAGCCTTCCTTAGAAGCCTTCCTTAACACAGAAATATGTGTGATGATCATTGTCAGTGAGGACAGGATGCTGTTTAAGACTAGCTTTATACCAGCCTTGGCTAAATGCTCTGGGAGCTCTCTGGTTTCTCTTCATATAATCCAGGGATGTTTGTCTCAGGCCATTCACACATATATGAAGACAATATCACAGGTCTAACCGGGGTGAAGGGATTTGACAGTATTATACAACTGTAGTAGTGCGACTCCTGAGAGGCAGCTCATGTCACATCTGCATCACTATTGAAAACACAGTCCAGTACAGTGATAACACACCTTCAGTACCATGGTGCAATGACCATCACACATTCAGATCCTCTACTGGCAATCATTGGTGTTATGCCTACACATTTCAAAATGGCTTTATGTACTCTGCCCTTGAAGACCCACATGACTTATTAGAAAATAAATGTGGTTTAAAACTCTCAGCCTCTTTCCAAGTATCACTCTCAAACAAGTCCTAAATGCTCTCACAGAGGTGAAAATACTAATTCATTGGGGCCCAATAATGTGCCAATGTGAAGCTATGTTTTACTGACCCACTCCACAATGTGTTCAACCTCAGACTCTTGTCTAAGTTTGAGCTTGGAAAACTGCACCTGTCATTCACTCTTACAGTGAAATCTTCACCACTGATCCTAGTAACTACAGACCTAAACTGCTCACAAGCCTTATCTGTAAGACAATGGAATGCGTGGTTCTGGTCCTCATAAATGTGGAAACTGGAAGCCAGAGGTCTCTTGACCAAACTCAGACTGGGTTTGTGAATGGTATAGTCTGCCTAGTTAATCTAGACAGCTTCTTTGAAAAAGTCACTGAGGCCTTGGGTGATGGCAATTCCTCAGTTAAGTATCACAGAAAAACTAATCCAGCTAAATGCAAACCCTTGTAAACTGATAGCAAACTAGCTTCCAGATATAACCTAGTAAAGTAATGGGAGTATTCTCCTCAAGAAGACTTGTTCAGGCATGTTCCTTATGTATTGCACTGTGGCCACTTCAGTGTGGTATTTGCTTCTCTGATGTCACAGCTGAAGTCAGCAACTGCCTGACTAAATCTGCCAATAAGTGTAAACATAGAACCATCATCAACTCCCTCAGAGGATTCACAGATTCGACAAGGAAGACCAACAAGGTGCCATGAACACAGGCTCAAGATTTACTCCAAAACAAATATCATACACGTTAGTCAACAAAAATGCAGTTGCTCCTACCACGATAATGATACTCCCTTAAAACAGTTTATAACTTGTTGACAATCACTATCTTGCCCCCCATGTAACCACCACTGTCAGGAAACCCTTCTATTTTAGCACAGCTGACTACTACTAAGGATACTTCCTCCAGCAACAAGAATGTTACCATACCTCTCTGTCCTCTCTTGTTAGGCCAGTAGTTAAATACAGTGCTCCCTTTGGCATGTTTCTGTCCAGGAATATTATACAGGTCTATATTAAAAGAATGAAATGGCATAAGAGCGAACGCTCTTACATCAACACGTAAAACCCAAAAGCACAATACAGCGAAGTTACGGAACAGCATTTTTTTTCCCCAGGGGAAGGAAATGTACAGTCCGAGATTGCACCACAGTGGAGTAAACAGCAAAGTCCCGAGAACAGCCCAGCGATTTTTTTCCCTGGGGAAAAAAATCGCTGTTCCGTTACTTCGCTGTTTTGTGCTTTTGGGTTTTGCATGTCGACGAAAGAGAATCCGTTCTTTTCTCGTTTCATTCTTTTAATATAGACCCATATAATACAGCTTAAAAGACCCCAGCATGTCCCAAATATTAACAGCAAATGCCTGAGTTCTATTACTTTTGCAGAATATGTATCTACTTGCTCTATTAAAGACTCCTTGGGGTGGTCCCTTCCTACCTACAAATCCTAAAATAAACTTGTCATGAACAACCTTCTTCAAACTTGTAAAGCCAATGCCACCATCATCACCTATACTAAAGACTTTAATCTTTGCCATAACGTAAACCAAATCTGCTTGCATGCCAAATACCACACTTAAGGAATTTTTCTCCTTTGGAACAGACTCTCCCTTCATATTAAAATAGTTACAGCACCCTCTTCAAATGCAGCCAGGATGAACAGCCAGATAACTGCAAATTCTCCCCAGTTTCACCCCACAGACCATCATGAAAAGGGGCAACAAATAGCAGGAACTGCAATGGCTAGGCTAAAAAAGACATCCCTTATCAACTGCCTACTAACAAGTGTTGAATCTACATGACAATGTACTTTCTCAAATGCAGTGTGTAGTACTAAAGTTTTGGGAATTCTCACTCTTTTACCTCTTTCCACATTAGACCTTGTAGAAACTAATAATCCCATGTGCTCCATTACTGATAATGATAATATATTGTTCATATGCACTTTGCAAAACTGATGTACTTTATACTGTTCCTTCTGCATTACAAATGCTTCTTTTCTGCTGTTTGTTGTCTTACTTATACTTGTAACAGTGTTCACATTCTGTTGTGTATTAATAATGCCTATGTTCTGTTATTGTTGCATTCTTGGAATGAAGTGTATATCGGGAGGACTATTTTATTCATTACATTTGCTTAAATAGCCCGAGTCATACCTGTCTCACTAAGTAAGTAAATAAATTTGAAATGAGCTAATACATACATATAATGCTGTTACATATCACATAGGGCTAGTGCATAGGGATTAGCAACTGCAGCCATATACATAACCATCTACAAATACGATTGTATCATTTGCATTTGTATTTCATACAAGGTCAAAGCCAAAAATAAGGAGGGGCAAAGGCATAATATATTAAAAAATATTTTATATATATAAATATATACACACACATATATATATATATATAAATATATATATATATATATATATATATATATATAAATATATATACATAGTTGCTAGAATAACAAATTTTACATAGCATACATTTTCTGAAAGATATGAAGTCAGTCACTACATAATGACAGGCATTTGAGTTTTAATGTGACAAAAACATGGTTCTTTTATTAAGAGTAATCCATATCCAGGGTCAGAATGGAGAGATGACAAAATCAGCAAGAAAAGGAGAGTAGTATTTGTTGGAATTTAATTCATCCTCAAGTCTTGATGAGGATTCTTCACAAGGTGGACCCTACTTTTACAAATTCTCACCAAGATGACACTGATATATAGAATGTATTTTATCACGCATCATGGACAGAAGTATGTTGCAAAATAAAAAAGAGAGAGCTGGGTTCATAAGTCTCAGGATAAAAAGTGCCCAACCCTGGTATGCACACTGGTGCCTGGAGTAGAACAAAATGACAGCGTAGAATCCTCAAGACATGGAAACATACCTACAATGGGGCTAGGCAAGGATCAGGTGAAGCACTGCCCCCTGATGTAGAAGGAAAGTACAGTTGTGTACCTACCATAAATGTAGATGTTCGAGTGAGCAGAAATCTAATGGATCCCCATGAGTGGAAATTGGATCCACAAGTCTTCAGCATGATAGCAAAGACCTACGGATGCCCGGACATAGACCTGTTTGCCTCTCCTCACAACTACCAACTACAAAGATTCTGCACAAGGACTTATCACAAGCAAGCATGGAAAGTGGATGCTCTATCTTTCAGCTGGAAAAATCTAACAGTATATGCCTTTCCTCCTCTGCCTCTCCTCCCCAAGATACTCCTCAAGGTCAGACAAGAGAAACCAAAAATGATACTGATTGCCCCAGACTGGCCCCACTGGCACTGGTACCAAAGCCTAAAGAGCTTGTCTTACTGCCCACCCTGGACATTACCTCAAATTCCTCACTTGTTGACCCAACAAGACAGCCAGATACTGCACAGCCAACTCAAAACCTTAAACCTGGCGGCATAAGACACTCCTCTTTCTAAAGCAGTAATGGATGTTATTTTGGAGGCCAGGAGGCCTAGCACCAGAAAATCTTATGCAGACAAATGGAAGAGATTCTGTGCTTGGAACCAAGCACAAGGCATTGATACGGTTGTTCCAAATATTCCTCAGATTTTACAATACTTAACTGAGATGCTGGATAAAGGCCTTTCCTTTTCATCAATTAAAATTCTTGCCATTTCAGCTCATTACAATACAGAACCACCTATTTTTTCTCATCTGTTATTGAGGCAGTACCTCAGAGGGGCCAAAAACATAAGACCTCCAAGGAGAGCACCAATACCTGCCTTAGCTTTGGAATTCAACCCAATTGTAATGACTGCAACAGTGAATCACGATGAACATAGTACAGTTGTGTACCTACCATAAATGTAGATGTTCGAGTGTGTTTACTGTTGCAGTCCAGGTTACCCTCCCACCATCCCCCCTTTCTTCTTTACCGGGACCTAACTGTACTTTTCTATTCTATACAACCTATGTGGTGTATTTGCTTGAAGATTAAGGAAAAGTTGTTTTTTGTGCATGCATGCTTATTGGCATAATTTAGCCTACCATTTTAGGAGCACCTGACATCTGGGGCAAGAAAAACTGAAGAAAATGGCATCGGCTGCATCTTATATACCCTTGGCGCACTGACGTAAGGGAAGAGGTGACAGCAACCGACGCTGGACCTAGACTTTGGAACTCAGACCGACTGCGGGTAGCCTGCCAGCAGGATAACCCAATTGTAATGACTGCAACAGTGAAACATGATGAACATGTAGTACTCCACAAAAACTGACAGGCCAAAAAAGAGCCATAAAGATGACGGAGTGGACTACTGAAAAGGAAAAAAATTAAATATTGGCACT